>NC_064914.1:9649011-9915425 GCF_929443795.1 Astur gentilis
AAAACTCTCCGCAAGAAGAACGACCCCCGGACGGGAGCTGCCAACCGGCAAGATGACCTACGGCGTCCAAGACCACGAAGCCGGGAGCCTCGACGACGGCCCGGAAGAAGAAGAGGCAAAAGGAACGGCCGGCCCGTTACACAATGGTACCGTCACGACCGAGATCGTGGACGCGCAAGAAGCCTGTCATCGAGACCTAGGAACGGCAAGAGGCGGGGAAGAACTCCCGTTCCGAGACAACGCACGGCTAGAGAGCAGCGCTGCCAAAGCAGCCCACAAGAGCGCCGCAAAAGAGAACCGGCGGGAACCTTCTGACGCCGATCCACGCTTTAGCCCTCCGAGCGCAAGAAAAGCGGCACCCGACTGGCGCGGTGCAGATGAGTAAGGCCGTTCGAGACCCTAGGGACTTCTCCCAAAGCGCACGCCACGCTCCCCGAGGGCAAAGACCGACGACGGCGTCGAGACCCGAACAAGGTGGAAGGCACGCAAGACAGATGACGCAAACCACACACCACCACAGACACAGGCCGCAACTGCCCTGCCCGGCACGCGCTGGTCTCGGGCTGAAAAGCCCCCCGCTCCATTAAACCTTAGCAAACAGGACGGCTCCTGCCCTCCTACTCTAACTTTGAAACCCCTCCCGGCACTTCCCAGCTCTGTCCCTCCCTCCCTCCTGGCCGCTCCCCAGCCCGCGTCCCTCACCTTACCTTTCAGAGGGCCGAGGGTACGAATCCAGCCCCCGCACAAATCACATGGGCGAACTGGGACCGTCCGGCAGTCGCCAGGTTCCTCTTCGTCATCTGCAGTGAAGACGGTGAAAAAAACAACCACCACCAACACCAGCAGAAGAGGCAGCAAATAACCCATCAGCCAACACCAGCTACTTTGCCAAAAGCCCACTTCTTCAGACACACTACAGTGTTACGCTCACCTGCTCTTTCCAGGGTCACAGCCTGCGGCCATCTTCTCTCAGGATACCTGAGAAAGCAAGATGCACAAAATTAGCACAGCCCTCGCGAGAAGGCACCGGCCCCACGCTCCTCCGCCCTAAGGCGCAGCTCGCCTCAAACGCTCGTCCCGTTCCAAAGATGGCCCGCGCAGCACCTGCAAAACAAAAGGGAAACGCTTAACTGAGCAACCACCCAATACCACGATATTCAACGTGGACCCAGCCCCCACCCACCTCACCTCCGCAGACCGCACGTCGGGCTGCGGCTCCACCCCAACCCTGACATGACACCCTAACCCTAAGCTCTAATCCTAAACTGACAACCTAATCCTAACCCTTTGACATCTGACCCTTGACTGTTGACCCCTGACCCCCATGAAGTTCGGCCCTAGGCACTGTGAGCTTTGACCACTGACCATGCTGAACTTAGACCTCGACCCCATGACATTTGGCCACCTCCCCCGTACGCTCCTATTGCTGTTGCACCTACTCCTCTACTCTAGATCCCCGGGCAGAGCAGCTCCAAGCCAAACGCACTCAGGCACGCAACACACACAACGCAAAACGTACGAACGAGGTGATCCAAAGAGAGAGAGAAAACTCTCGGCAAGAAGAATGACTCCCGGACGGGAGTTGCCAGCAGGCAAGACGACCGACGGCGGCCAAGACCACGAAGCCAGGAGCCTCGATGACGGCCCCGAAGAAGAAGAGGCAAAATGAACGGCCCGTTACAAGATGGTACCGTCACAACCTAGATCGTGGACGCACAAGAAGCCTGTCATCGAGACCTAGGAACATCAAGGGGCGGGGAAGAACTCCCATTTCGAGACAACGCACGGCTAGAGAGCAGCGCTGCCAAAGCAGCCCACAAGAGCGCCGCAAAAGAGAACCGGCGGGAACCTTCCGACGCCGATCCACGCTTTAGCCCTCCGAGCGCAAGAAAAGCGGCACCCGACTGGCACGGTGCCGATGAGTAAGGCCATTCGAGACCCTAGGGACTGCTCCCAAAGCGCACGCCACATTCCCCGAGGGCAAAGACCGACGACGGCGTCGAGACCCGAACAAGGTGGAAGGCATGCAAGACAGACGACGCAAACCACACACCGCCACAGACACAGGCCGCAACTGCCCTGCCCGGCACGCGCTGGTCTCGGGCTGAAAAGCCCCCCGCTCCATTAAACCTTAACAAACAGGACAGTTCCTGCCCTCCTACTCTAACTTTGAAACCCGTCCCGGCACTTCCCAGCTCTGTCCCTCCCTCCCTCCTGGCCGCTCCCCAGCCCGCGTCCCTCACCTTACCTTTCAGAGGGCCGAGGGTACGAATCCAGCCCCCGCACAAACCACGTGGGCGAACTGGGACCGTCCGGCAGTCGCCAGGTTCCTCTTCGTCATCTGCAGTGAAGACGGTGAAAAAAACAACCACCACCAACACCAGCAGAAGAGGCAGCAAATAACCCATCAGCCAACACCAGCTACTTTGCCAAAAGCCCACTTCTTCACAGGCCCACCACAGTGTTACGCTTACCTGCTCTTTCCAGGGTCACAGCCTGCGGCCATCTTCTCTCAGGATACCTGAGAAAGCAAGATGCACAAAATTAGCACAGCCCTCGCGAGAAGGCACCGGCCCCACGCTCCTCCGCCCTAAGGCGCAGCTCGCCTCAAACGCTCGTCCCGTTCCAAAGATGGCCCGCGCAGCACCTGCAAAACAAAAGGGAAACGCTTAACTGAGCAACCACCCAATACCACGATATTCAACGTGGACCCAGCCCCCACCCACCTCACCTCCGCAGACCGCACGTCGGGCTGCGGCTCCACCCCAACCCTGACATGACACCCTAACCCTAAGCTCTAATTCTAAACTGACAACCTAATCCTAACCCTTTGACATCTGACCCTTGACTGTTGACCCCTGACCCCCATGAAGTTCGGCCCTAGGCACTGTGAGCTTTGACCACTGACCATGCTGAACTTAGACCTCGACCCCATGACATTTGGCCACCTCCCCCGTACGCTCCTATTGCTGTTGCACCTACTCCTCTACTCTAGATCCCCGGGCAGAGCAGCTCCAAGCCAAACGCACTCAGGCACGCAACACACACAACGCAAAACGTACGAACGAGGTGATCCAAAGAGAGAGAGAAAACTCTCGGCAAGAAGAATGACTCCCGGACGGGAGTTGCCAGCAGGCAAGACGACCGACGGCGGCCAAGACCACGAAGCCAGGAGCCTCGATGACGGCCCCGAAGAAGAAGAGGCAAAATGAACGGCCCGTTACAAGATGGTACCGTCACAACCTAGATCGTGGACGCACAAGAAGCCTGTCATCGAGACCTAGGAACATCAAGGGGCGGGGAAGAACTCCCATTTCGAGACAACGCACGGCTAGAGAGCAGCGCTGCCAAAGCAGCCCACAAGAGCGCCGCAAAAGAGAACCGGCGGGAACCTTCCGACGCCGATCCACGCTTCCGACCTCCGAGCGCAAGAAAAGCGGCACCCGACTGGCACGGTGCCGATGAGTAAGGCCATTCGAAACCCTAGGGACTGCTCCCAAAGCGCACGCCACATTCCCCGAGGGCAAAGACCGACGACGGCGTCGAGACCCGAACAAGGTGGAAGGCACGCAAGACAGACGACGCAAACCACACACCGCCACAGACACAGGCCGCAACTGCCCTGCCCGGCACGCGCTGGTCTCGGGCTGAAAAGCCCCCCGCTCCATTAAACCTTAGCAAACAGGACGGCTCGTGCCCTCCTACTCTAACTTTGAAACCCCTCCCGGCACTTCCCAGCTCTGTCCCTCCCTCCCTCCTGGCCGCTCCCCAGCCCGCGTCCCTCACCTTACCTTTCAGAGGGCCGAGGGTACGAATCCAGCCTCCGCACAAACCACGTGGGCGAACTGGGACCGTCCGGCAGTCGCCAGGTTCCTCTTCGTCATCTGCAGTGAAGACGGTGAAAAAAACAACCACCACCAACACCAGCAGAAGAGGCAGCAAATAACCCATCAGCCAACACCAGCTACTTTGCCAAAAGCCCACTTCTTCAGACACACTACAGTGTTACGCTTACCTGCTCTTTCCAGAGTCACAGCCTGCGGCCATCGTCTCTCAGGGTACCTGACAAAGGAAGACGCACAGAATTAGCACAGCCCTCGCGAGAAGGCACCGGCCCCACGCTCCTCCGCCCTAAGGCGCAGCTCGCCTCAGACGCTCGTCCCGTTCCAACGATGGCCCGCGCAGCGCCTGCAAAACAAAAGGGAAACGCTTAACTGAGCAACCACCCAATACCTCTATATTCAACACGGACCCAGCCCACACCCACCTCACCTCCTCAGACAGCATGTCGGGCTGCGGCTCCACCCCAACCCTGACATGACTCCCTAACCCTAAGCTCTAATGCTAAACTGACAACCTAATTCTAAGCCCCTGACAGCTGACCTGTGACTGTTGACCCCTGACCCCCATGAAGTCTGGCCCTAGGCAGGCACTGTGAGCTTTCACCAGTGACCATGCGGACCTTTGACCCTGACCCCATGACATTTGACCACCTCCCCCATACGCTCCTATTGCTGTTGCACCTACCCCTGACTCCAGATCCCCGGGCAGAGCAGCTCCAAGCCAAACGCACCCACGCACACCACACAAAACGTAGCAACGAGGCGATTCAAAGAGAGAGAGAAAACTCTCCGCAAGAAGAACGACCCCCGGACGGGAGCTGCCAACCGGCAAGATGACCTACGGCGTCCAAGACCACGAAGCCGGGAGCCTCGACGACGGCCCGGAAGAAGAAGAGGCAAAAGGAACGGCCGGCCCGTTACACAATGGTACCGTCACGACCGAGATCGTGGACGCGCAAGAAGCCTGTCATCGAGACCTAGGAACGGCAAGGGGCGGGGAAGAACTCCCGTTCCGAGACAACGCACGGCTAGAGAGCAGCGCTGCCAAAGCAGCCCACAAGAGCGCCGCAAAAGAGAACCGGCGGGAACCTTCTGACGCCGATCCACGCTTTAGCCCTCCGAGCGCAAGAAAAGCGGCACCCGACTGGCGCGGTGCAGATGAGTAAGGCCGTTCGAGACCCTAGGGACTTCTCCCAAAGCGCACGCCACGCTCCCCGAGGGCAAAGACCGACGACGGCGTCGAGACCCGAACAAGGTGGAAGGCACGCAAGACAGATGACGCAAACCACACACCACCACAGACACAGGCCGCAACTGCCCTGCCCGGCACGCGCTGGTCTCGGGCTGAAAAGCCCCCCGCTCCATTAAACCTTAGCAAACAGGACGGCTCCTGCCCTCCTACTCTAACTTTGAAACCCCTCCCGGCACTTCCCAGCTCTGTCCCTCCCTCCCTCCTGGCCGCTCCCCAGCCCGCGTCCCTCACCTTACCTTTCAGAGGGCCGAGGGTACGAATCCAGCCCCCGCACAAATCACATGGGCGAACTGGGACCGTCCGGCAGTCGCCAGGTTCCTCTTCGTCATCTGCAGTGAAGACGGTGAAAAAAACAACCACCACCAACACCAGCAGAAGAGGCAGCAAATAACCCATCAGCCAACACCAGCTACTTTGCCAAAAGCCCACTTCTTCAGACACACTACAGTGTTACGCTCACCTGCTCTTTCCAGGGTCACAGCCTGCGGCCATCTTCTCTCAGGATACCTGAGAAAGCAAGATGCACAAAATTAGCACAGCCCTCGCGAGAAGGCACCGGCCCCACGCTCCTCCGCCCTAAGGCGCAGCTCGCCTCAAACGCTCGTCCCGTTCCAAAGATGGCCCGCGCAGCACCTGCAAAACAAAAGGGAAACGCTTAACTGAGCAACCACCCAATACCACGATATTCAACGTGGACCCAGCCCCCACCCACCTCACCTCCGCAGACCGCACGTCGGGCTGCGGCTCCACCCCAACCCTGACATGACACCCTAACCCTAAGCTCTAATCCTAAACTGACAACCTAATCCTAACCCTTTGACATCTGACCCTTGACTGTTGACCCCTGACCCCCATAAAGTTCGGCCCTAGGCACTGTGAGCTTTGACCACTGACCATGCTGAACTTAGACCTCGACCCCATGACATTTGGCCACCTCCCCCGTACGCTCCTATTGCTGTTGCACCTACTCCTCTACTCTAGATCCCCGGGCAGAGCAGCTCCAAGCCAAACGCACTCAGGCACGCAACACACACAACGCAAAACGTACGAACGAGGTGATCCAAAGAGAGAGAGAAAACTCTCGGCAAGAAGAATGACTCCCGGACGGGAGTTGCCAGCAGGCAAGACGACCGACGGCGGCCAAGACCACGAAGCCAGGAGCCTCGATGACGGCCCCGAAGAAGAAGAGGCAAAATGAACGGCCCGTTACAAGATGGTACCGTCACAACCTAGATCGTGGACGCACAAGAAGCCTGTCATCGAGACCTAGGAACATCAAGGGGCGGGGAAGAACTCCCATTTCGAGACAACGCACGGCTAGAGAGCAGCGCTGCCAAAGCAGCCCACAAGAGCGCCGCAAAAGAGAACCGGCGGGAACCTTCCGACGCCGATCCACGCTTCCGACCTCCGAGCGCAAGAAAAGCGGCACCCGACTGGCACGGTGCCGATGAGTAAGGCCATTCGAGACCCTAGGGACTGCTCCCAAAGCGCACGCCACATTCCCCGAGGGCAAAGACCGACGACGGCGTCGAGACCCGAACAAGGTGGAAGGCATGCAAGACAGACGACGCAAACCACACACCGCCACAGACACAGGCCGCAACTGCCCTGCCCGGCACGCGCTGGTCTCGGGCTGAAAAGCCCCCCGCTCCATTAAACCTTAGCAAACAGGACAGTTCCTGCCCTCCTACTCTAACTTTGAAACCCGTCCCGGCACTTCCCAGCTCTGTCCCTCCCTCCCTCCTGGCCGCTCCCCAGCCCGCGTCCCTCACCTTACCTTTCAGAGGGCCGAGGGTACGAATCCAGCCCCCGCACAAACCACGTGGGCGAACTGGGACCGTCCGGCAGTCGCCAGGTTCCTCTTCGTCATCTGCAGTGAAGACGGTGAAAAAAACAACCACCACCAACACCAGCAGAAGAGGCAGCAAATAACCCATCAGCCAACACCAGCTACTTTGCCAAAAGCCCACTTCTTCACAGGCCCACCACAGTGTTACGCTTACCTGCTCTTTCCAGGGTCACAGCCTGCGGCCATCTTCTCTCAGGATACCTGAGAAAGCAAGATGCACAAAATTAGCACAGCCCTCGCGAGAAGGCACCGGCCCCACGCTCCTCCGCCCTAAGGCGCAGCTCGCCTCAAACGCTCGTCCCGTTCCAAAGATGGCCCGCGCAGCACCTGCAAAACAAAAGGGAAACGCTTAACTGAGCAACCACCCAATACCACGATATTCAACGTGGACCCAGCCCCCACCCACCTCACCTCCGCAGACCGCACGTCGGGCTGCGGCTCCACCCCAACCCTGACATGACACCCTAACCCTAAGCTCTAATTCTAAACTGACAACCTAATCCTAACCCTTTGACATCTGACCCTTGACTGTTGACCCCTGACCCCCATAAAGTTCGGCCCTAGGCACTGTGAGCTTTGACCACTGACCATGCTGAACTTAGACCTCGACCCCATGACATTTGGCCACCTCCCCCGTACGCTCCTATTGCTGTTGCACCTACTCCTCTACTCTAGATCCCCGGGCAGAGCAGCTCCAAGCCAAACGCACTCAGGCACGCAACACACACAACGCAAAACGTACGAACGAGGTGATCCAAAGAGAGAGAGAAAACTCTCGGCAAGAAGAATGACTCCCGGACGGGAGTTGCCAGCAGGCAAGACGACCGACGGCGGCCAAGACCACGAAGCCAGGAGCCTCGATGACGGCCCCGAAGAAGAAGAGGCAAAATGAACGGCCCGTTACAAGATGGTACCGTCACAACCTAGATCGTGGACGCACAAGAAGCCTGTCATCGAGACCTAGGAACATCAAGGGGCGGGGAAGAACTCCCATTTCGAGACAACGCACGGCTAGAGAGCAGCGCTGCCAAAGCAGCCCACAAGAGCGCCGCAAAAGAGAACCGGCGGGAACCTTCCGACGCCGATCCACGCTTCCGACCTCCGAGCGCAAGAAAAGCGGCACCCGACTGGCACGGTGCCGATGAGTAAGGCCATTCGAAACCCTAGGGACTGCTCCCAAAGCGCACGCCACATTCCCCGAGGGCAAAGACCGACGACGGCGTCGAGACCCGAACAAGGTGGAAGGCACGCAAGACAGACGACGCAAACCACACACCGCCACAGACACAGGCCGCAACTGCCCTGCCCGGCACGCGCTGGTCTCGGGCTGAAAAGCCCCCCGCTCCATTAAACCTTAGCAAACAGGACGGCTCCTGCCCTCCTACTCTAACTTTGAAACCCCTCCCGGCACTTCCCAGCTCTGTCCCTCCCTCCCTCCTGGCCGCTCCCCAGCCCGCGTCCCTCACCTTACCTTTCAGAGGGCCGAGGGTACGAATCCAGCCTCCGCACAAACCACGTGGGCGAACTGGGACCGTCCGGCAGTCGCCAGGTTCCTCTTCGTCATCTGCAGTGAAGACGGTGAAAAAAACAACCACCACCAACACCAGCAGAAGAGGCAGCAAATAACCCATCAGCCAACACCAGCTACTTTGCCAAAAGCCCACTTCTTCAGACACACTACAGTGTTACGCTTACCTGCTCTTTCCAGGGTCACAGCCTGCGGCCATCGTCTCTCAGGGTACCTGACAAAGGAAGACGCACAGAATTAGCACAGCCCTCGCGAGAAGGCACCGGCCCCACGCTCCTCCGCCCTAAGGCGCAGCTCGCCTCAGACGCTCGTCCCGTTCCAACGATGGCCCGCGCAGCGCCTGCAAAACAAAAGGGAAACGCTTAACTGAGCAACCACCCAATACCTCTATATTCAACACGGACCCAGCCCACACCCACCTCACCTCCTCAGACGGCATGTCGGGCTGCGGCTCCACCCCAACCCTGACGTGACTCCCTAACCCTAAGCTCTAATGCTAAACTGACAACCTAATTCTAAGCCCCTGACAGCTGACCTGTGACTGTTGACCCCTGACCCCCATGAAGTCTGGCCCTAGGCAGGCACTGTGAGCTTTCACCAGTGACCATGCGGACCTTTGACCCTGACCCCATGACATTTGACCACCTCCCCCATACGCTCCTATTGCTGTTGCACCTACCCCTGACTCCAGATCCCCGGGCAGAGCAGCTCCAAGCCAAACGCACCCACGCACACCACACAAAACGTAGCAACGAGGCGATTCAAAGAGAGAGAGAAAACTCTCCGCAAGAAGAACGACCCCCGGACGGGAGCTGCCAACCGGCAAGATGACCTACGGCGTCCAAGACCACGAAGCCGGGAGCCTCGACGACGGCCCGGAAGAAGAAGAGGCAAAAGGAACGGCCGGCCCGTTACACAATGGTACCGTCACGACCGAGATCGTGGACGCGCAAGAAGCCTGTCATCGAGACCTAGGAACGGCAAGGGGCGGGGAAGAACTCCCGTTCCGAGACAACGCACGGCTAGAGAGCAGCGCTGCCAAAGCAGCCCACAAGAGCGCCGCAAAAGAGAACCGGCGGGAACCTTCTGACGCCGATCCACGCTTTAGCCCTCCGAGCGCAAGAAAAGCGGCACCCGACTGGCGCGGTGCAGATGAGTAAGGCCGTTCGAGACCCTAGGGACTTCTCCCAAAGCGCACGCCACGCTCCCCGAGGGCAAAGACCGACGACGGCGTCGAGACCCGAACAAGGTGGAAGGCACGCAAGACAGATGACGCAAACCACACACCACCACAGACACAGGCCGCAACTGCCCTGCCCGGCACGCGCTGGTCTCGGGCTGAAAAGCCCCCCGCTCCATTAAACCTTAGCAAACAGGACGGCTCCTGCCCTCCTACTCTAACTTTGAAACCCCTCCCGGCACTTCCCAGCTCTGTCCCTCCCTCCCTCCTGGCCGCTCCCCAGCCCGCGTCCCTCACCTTACCTTTCAGAGGGCCGAGGGTACGAATCCAGCCTCCGCACAAACCACGTGGGCGAACTGGGACCGTCCGGCAGTCGCCAGGTTCCTCTTCGTCATCTGCAGTGAAGACGGTGAAAAAAACAACCACCACCAACACCAGCAGAAGAGGCAGCAAATAACCCATCAGCCAACACCAGCTACTTTGCCAAAAGCCCACTTCTTCAGACACACTACAGTGTTACGCTTACCTGCTCTTTCCAGGGTCACAGCCTGCGGCCATCGTCTCTCAGGGTACCTGACAAAGGAAGACGCACAGAATTAGCACAGCCCTCGCGAGAAGGCACCGGCCCCACGCTCCTCCGCCCTAAGGCGCAGCTCGCCTCAGACGCTCGTCCCGTTCCAACGATGGCCCGCGCAGCGCCTGCAAAACAAAAGGGAAACGCTTAACTGAGCAACCATCCAATACCTCTATATTCAACACGGACCCAGCCCACACCCACCTCACCTCCTCAGACGGCATGTCGGGCTGCGGCTCCACCCCAACCCTGACGTGACTCCCTAACCCTAAGCTCTAATGCTAAACTGACAACCTAATTCTAAGCCCCTGACAGCTGACCTGTGACTGTTGACCCCTGACCCCCATGAAGTCTGGCCCTAGGCAGGCACTGTGAGCTTTCACCAGTGACCATGCGGACCTTTGACCCTGACCCCATGACATTTGACCACCTCCCCCATACGCTCCTATTGCTGTTGCACCTACCCCTGACTCCAGATCCCCGGGCAGAGCAGCTCCAAGCCAAACGCACCCACGCACACCACACAAAACGTAGCAACGAGGCGATTCAAAGAGAGAGAGAAAACTCTCCGCAAGAAGAACGACCCCCGGACGGGAGCTGCCAACCGGCAAGATGACCTACGGCGTCCAAGACCACGAAGCCGGGAGCCTCGACGACGGCCCGGAAGAAGAAGAGGCAAAAGGAACGGCCGGCCCGTTACACAATGGTACCGTCACGACCGAGATCGTGGACGCGCAAGAAGCCTGTCATCGAGACCTAGGAACGGCAAGAGGCGGGGAAGAACTCCCGTTCCGAGACAACGCACGGCTAGAGAGCAGCGCTGCCAAAGCAGCCCACAAGAGCGCCGCAAAAGAGAACCGGCGGGAACCTTCTGACGCCGATCCACGCTTTAGCCCTCCGAGCGCAAGAAAAGCGGCACCCGACTGGCGCGGTGCAGATGAGTAAGGCCGTTCGAGACCCTAGGGACTTCTCCCAAAGCGCACGCCACGCTCCCCGAGGGCAAAGACCGACGACGGCGTCGAGACCCGAACAAGGTGGAAGGCACGCAAGACAGATGACGCAAACCACACACCACCACAGACACAGGCCGCAACTGCCCTGCCCGGCACGCGCTGGTCTCGGGCTGAAAAGCCCCCCGCTCCATTAAACCTTAGCAAACAGGACGGCTCCTGCCCTCCTACTCTAACTTTGAAACCCCTCCCGGCACTTCCCAGCTCTGTCCCTCCCTCCCTCCTGGCCGCTCCCCAGCCCGCGTCCCTCACCTTACCTTTCAGAGGGCCGAGGGTACGAATCCAGCCCCCGCACAAATCACATGGGCGAACTGGGACCGTCCGGCAGTCGCCAGGTTCCTCTTCGTCATCTGCAGTGAAGACGGTGAAAAAAACAACCACCACCAACACCAGCAGAAGAGGCAGCAAATAACCCATCAGCCAACACCAGCTACTTTGCCAAAAGCCCACTTCTTCAGACACACTACAGTGTTACGCTCACCTGCTCTTTCCAGGGTCACAGCCTGCGGCCATCTTCTCTCAGGATACCTGAGAAAGCAAGATGCACAAAATTAGCACAGCCCTCGCGAGAAGGCACCGGCCCCACGCTCCTCCGCCCTAAGGCGCAGCTCGCCTCAAACGCTCGTCCCGTTCCAAAGATGGCCCGCGCAGCACCTGCAAAACAAAAGGGAAACGCTTAACTGAGCAACCACCCAATACCACGATATTCAACGTGGACCCAGCCCCCACCCACCTCACCTCCGCAGACCGCACGTCGGGCTGCGGCTCCACCCCAACCCTGACATGACACCCTAACCCTAAGCTCTAATCCTAAACTGAC
Organism: Astur gentilis; assembly: GCF_929443795.1. Lineage (NCBI taxonomy): Eukaryota > Metazoa > Chordata > Aves > Accipitriformes > Accipitridae > Astur > Astur gentilis. Next base: position 9,661,067 of record NC_064914.1, read on the forward strand.
AACCTAATCCTAACCCTTTGACATCTGACCCTTGACTGTTGACCCCTGACCCCCATAAAGTTCGGCCCTAGGCACTGTGAGCTTTGACCACTGACCATGCTGAACTTAGACCTCGACCCCATGACATTTGGCCACCTCCCCCGTACGCTCCTATTGCTGTTGCACCTACTCCTCTACTCTAGATCCCCGGGCAGAGCAGCTCCAAGCCAAACGCACTCAGGCACGCAACACACACAACGCAAAACGTACGAACGAGGTGATCCAAAGAGAGAGAGAAAACTCTCGGCAAGAAGAATGACTCCCGGACGGGAGTTGCCAGCAGGCAAGACGACCGACGGCGGCCAAGACCACGAAGCCAGGAGCCTCGATGACGGCCCCGAAGAAGAAGAGGCAAAATGAACGGCCCGTTACAAGATGGTACCGTCACAACCTAGATCGTGGACGCACAAGAAGCCTGTCATCGAGACCTAGGAACATCAAGGGGCGGGGAAGAACTCCCATTTCGAGACAACGCACGGCTAGAGAGCAGCGCTGCCAAAGCAGCCCACAAGAGCGCCGCAAAAGAGAACCGGCGGGAACCTTCCGACGCCGATCCACGCTTCCGACCTCCGAGCGCAAGAAAAGCGGCACCCGACTGGCACGGTGCCGATGAGTAAGGCCATTCGAGACCCTAGGGACTGCTCCCAAAGCGCACGCCACATTCCCCGAGGGCAAAGACCGACGACGGCGTCGAGACCCGAACAAGGTGGAAGGCATGCAAGACAGACGACGCAAACCACACACCGCCACAGACACAGGCCGCAACTGCCCTGCCCGGCACGCGCTGGTCTCGGGCTGAAAAGCCCCCCGCTCCATTAAACCTTAACAAACAGGACAGTTCCTGCCCTCCTACTCTAACTTTGAAACCCGTCCCGGCACTTCCCAGCTCTGTCCCTCCCTCCCTCCTGGCCGCTCCCCAGCCCGCGTCCCTCACCTTACCTTTCAGAGGGCCGAGGGTACGAATCCAGCCCCCGCACAAACCACGTGGGCGAACTGGGACCGTCCGGCAGTCGCCAGGTTCCTCTTCGTCATCTGCAGTGAAGACGGTGAAAAAAACAACCACCACCAACACCAGCAGAAGAGGCAGCAAATAACCCATCAGCCAACACCAGCTACTTTGCCAAAAGCCCACTTCTTCACAGGCCCACCACAGTGTTACGCTTACCTGCTCTTTCCAGGGTCACAGCCTGCGGCCATCTTCTCTCAGGATACCTGAGAAAGCAAGATGCACAAAATTAGCACAGCCCTCGCGAGAAGGCACCGGCCCCACGCTCCTCCGCCCTAAGGCGCAGCTCGCCTCAAACGCTCGTCCCGTTCCAAAGATGGCCCGCGCAGCACCTGCAAAACAAAAGGGAAACGCTTAACTGAGCAACCACCCAATACCACGATATTCAACGTGGACCCAGCCCCCACCCACCTCACCTCCGCAGACCGCACGTCGGGCTGCGGCTCCACCCCAACCCTGACATGACACCCTAACCCTAAGCTCTAATTCTAAACTGACAACCTAATCCTAACCCTTTGACATCTGACCCTTGACTGTTGACCCCTGACCCCCATGAAGTTCGGCCCTAGGCACTGTGAGCTTTGACCACTGACCATGCTGAACTTAGACCTCGACCCCATGACATTTGGCCACCTCCCCCGTACGCTCCTATTGCTGTTGCACCTACTCCTCTACTCTAGATCCCCGGGCAGAGCAGCTCCAAGCCAAACGCACTCAGGCACGCAACACACACAACGCAAAACGTACGAACGAGGTGATCCAAAGAGAGAGAGAAAACTCTCGGCAAGAAGAATGACTCCCGGACGGGAGTTGCCAGCAGGCAAGACGACCGACGGCGGCCAAGACCACGAAGCCAGGAGCCTCGATGACGGCCCCGAAGAAGAAGAGGCAAAATGAACGGCCCGTTACAAGATGGTACCGTCACAACCTAGATCGTGGACGCGCAAGAAGCCTGTCATCGAGACCTAGGAACATCAAGGGGCGGGGAAGAACTCCCATTTCGAGACAACGCACGGCTAGAGAGCAGCGCTGCCAAAGCAGCCCACAAGAGCGCCGCAAAAGAGAACCGGCGGGAACCTTCCGACGCCGATCCACGCTTCCGACCTCCGAGCGCAAGAAAAGCGGCACCCGACTGGCACGGTGCCGATGAGTAAGGCCATTCGAAACCCTAGGGACTGCTCCCAAAGCGCACGCCACATTCCCCGAGGGCAAAGACCGACGACGGCGTCGAGACCCGAACAAGGTGGAAGGCACGCAAGACAGACGACGCAAACCACACACCGCCACAGACACAGGCCGCAACTGCCCTGCCCGGCACGCGCTGGTCTCGGGCTGAAAAGCCCCCCGCTCCATTAAACCTTAGCAAACAGGACGGCTCCTGCCCTCCTACTCTAACTTTGAAACCCCTCCCGGCACTTCCCAGCTCTGTCCCTCCCTCCCTCCTGGCCGCTCCCCAGCCCGCGTCCCTCACCTTACCTTTCAGAGGGCCGAGGGTACGAATCCAGCCTCCGCACAAACCACGTGGGCGAACTGGGACCGTCCGGCAGTCGCCAGGTTCCTCTTCGTCATCTGCAGTGAAGACGGTGAAAAAAACAACCACCACCAACACCAGCAGAAGAGGCAGCAAATAACCCATCAGCCAACACCAGCTACTTTGCCAAAAGCCCACTTCTTCAGACACACTACAGTGTTACGCTTACCTGCTCTTTCCAGGGTCACAGCCTGCGGCCATCGTCTCTCAGGGTACCTGACAAAGGAAGACGCACAGAATTAGCACAGCCCTCGCGAGAAGGCACCGGCCCCACGCTCCTCCGCCCTAAGGCGCAGCTCGCCTCAGACGCTCGTCCCGTTCCAACGATGGCCCGCGCAGCGCCTGCAAAACAAAAGGGAAACGCTTAACTGAGCAACCACCCAATACCTCTATATTCAACACGGACCCAGCCCACACCCACCTCACCTCCTCAGACGGCATGTCGGGCTGCGGCTCCACCCCAACCCTGACGTGACTCCCTAACCCTAAGCTCTAATGCTAAACTGACAACCTAATTCTAAGCCCCTGACAGCTGACCTGTGACTGTTGACCCCTGACCCCCATGAAGTCTGGCCCTAGGCAGGCACTGTGAGCTTTCACCAGTGACCATGCGGACCTTTGACCCTGACCCCATGACATTTGACCACCTCCCCCATACGCTCCTATTGCTGTTGCACCTACCCCTGACTCCAGATCCCCGGGCAGAGCAGCTCCAAGCCAAACGCACCCACGCACACCACACAAAACGTAGCAACGAGGCGATTCAAAGAGAGAGAGAAAACTCTCCGCAAGAAGAACGACCCCCGGACGGGAGCTGCCAACCGGCAAGATGACCTACGGCGTCCAAGACCACGAAGCCGGGAGCCTCGACGACGGCCCGGAAGAAGAAGAGGCAAAAGGAACGGCCGGCCCGTTACACAATGGTACCGTCACGACCGAGATCGTGGACGCGCAAGAAGCCTGTCATCGAGACCTAGGAACGGCAAGGGGCGGGGAAGAACTCCCGTTCCGAGACAACGCACGGCTAGAGAGCAGCGCTGCCAAAGCAGCCCACAAGAGCGCCGCAAAAGAGAACCGGCGGGAACCTTCTGACGCCGATCCACGCTTTAGCCCTCCGAGCGCAAGAAAAGCGGCACCCGACTGGCGCGGTGCAGATGAGTAAGGCCGTTCGAGACCCTAGGGACTTCTCCCAAAGCGCACGCCACGCTCCCCGAGGGCAAAGACCGACGACGGCGTCGAGACCCGAACAAGGTGGAAGGCACGCAAGACAGATGACGCAAACCACACACCACCACAGACACAGGCCGCAACTGCCCTGCCCGGCACGCGCTGGTCTCGGGCTGAAAAGCCCCCCGCTCCATTAAACCTTAGCAAACAGGACGGCTCCTGCCCTCCTACTCTAACTTTGAAACCCCTCCCGGCACTTCCCAGCTCTGTCCCTCCCTCCCTCCTGGCCGCTCCCCAGCCCGCGTCCCTCACCTTACCTTTCAGAGGGCCGAGGGTACGAATCCAGCCCCCGCACAAATCACATGGGCGAACTGGGACCGTCCGGCAGTCGCCAGGTTCCTCTTCGTCATCTGCAGTGAAGACGGTGAAAAAAACAACCACCACCAACACCAGCAGAAGAGGCAGCAAATAACCCATCAGCCAACACCAGCTACTTTGCCAAAAGCCCACTTCTTCAGACACACTACAGTGTTACGCTCACCTGCTCTTTCCAGGGTCACAGCCTGCGGCCATCTTCTCTCAGGATACCTGAGAAAGCAAGATGCACAAAATTAGCACAGCCCTCGCGAGAAGGCACCGGCCCCACGCTCCTCCGCCCTAAGGCGCAGCTCGCCTCAAACGCTCGTCCCGTTCCAAAGATGGCCCGCGCAGCACCTGCAAAACAAAAGGGAAACGCTTAACTGAGCAACCACCCAATACCACGATATTCAACGTGGACCCAGCCCCCACCCACCTCACCTCCGCAGACCGCACGTCGGGCTGCGGCTCCACCCCAACCCTGACATGACACCCTAACCCTAAGCTCTAATCCTAAACTGACAACCTAATCCTAACCCTTTGACATCTGACCCTTGACTGTTGACCCCTGACCCCCATAAAGTTCGGCCCTAGGCACTGTGAGCTTTGACCACTGACCATGCTGAACTTAGACCTCGACCCCATGACATTTGGCCACCTCCCCCGTACGCTCCTATTGCTGTTGCACCTACTCCTCTACTCTAGATCCCCGGGCAGAGCAGCTCCAAGCCAAACGCACTCAGGCACGCAACACACACAACGCAAAACGTACGAACGAGGTGATCCAAAGAGAGAGAGAAAACTCTCGGCAAGAAGAATGACTCCCGGACGGGAGTTGCCAGCAGGCAAGACGACCGACGGCGGCCAAGACCACGAAGCCAGGAGCCTCGATGACGGCCCCGAAGAAGAAGAGGCAAAATGAACGGCCCGTTACAAGATGGTACCGTCACAACCTAGATCGTGGACGCACAAGAAGCCTGTCATCGAGACCTAGGAACATCAAGGGGCGGGGAAGAACTCCCATTTCGAGACAACGCACGGCTAGAGAGCAGCGCTGCCAAAGCAGCCCACAAGAGCGCCGCAAAAGAGAACCGGCGGGAACCTTCCGACGCCGATCCACGCTTCCGACCTCCGAGCGCAAGAAAAGCGGCACCCGACTGGCGCGGTGCCGATGAGTAAGGCCATTCGAGACCCTAGGGACTGCTCCCAAAGCGCACGCCACATTCCCCGAGGGCAAAGACCGACGACGGCGTCGAGACCCGAACAAGGTGGAAGGCATGCAAGACAGACGACGCAAACCACACACCGCCACAGACACAGGCCGCAACTGCCCTGCCCGGCACGCGCTGGTCTCGGGCTGAAAAGCCCCCCGCTCCATTAAACCTTAGCAAACAGGACAGTTCCTGCCCTCCTACTCTAACTTTGAAACCCGTCCCGGCACTTCCCAGCTCTGTCCCTCCCTCCCTCCTGGCCGCTCCCCAGCCCGCGTCCCTCACCTTACCTTTCAGAGGGCCGAGGGTACGAATCCAGCCCCCGCACAAACCACGTGGGCGAACTGGGACCGTCCGGCAGTCGCCAGGTTCCTCTTCGTCATCTGCAGTGAAGACGGTGAAAAAAACAACCACCACCAACACCAGCAGAAGAGGCAGCAAATAACCCATCAGCCAACACCAGCTACTTTGCCAAAAGCCCACTTCTTCACAGGCCCACCACAGTGTTACGCTTACCTGCTCTTTCCAGGGTCACAGCCTGCGGCCATCTTCTCTCAGGATACCTGAGAAAGCAAGATGCACAAAATTAGCACAGCCCTCGCGAGAAGGCACCGGCCCCACGCTCCTCCGCCCTAAGGCGCAGCTCGCCTCAAACGCTCGTCCCGTTCCAAAGATGGCCCGCGCAGCACCTGCAAAACAAAAGGGAAACGCTTAACTGAGCAACCACCCAATACCACGATATTCAACGTGGACCCAGCCCCCACCCACCTCACCTCCGCAGACCGCACGTCGGGCTGCGGCTCCACCCCAACCCTGACATGACACCCTAACCCTAAGCTCTAATTCTAAACTGACAACCTAATCCTAACCCTTTGACATCTGACCCTTGACTGTTGACCCCTGACCCCCATGAAGTTCGGCCCTAGGCACTGTGAGCTTTGACCACTGACCATGCTGAACTTAGACCTCGACCCCATGACATTTGGCCACCTCCCCCGTACGCTCCTATTGCTGTTGCACCTACTCCTCTACTCTAGATCCCCGGGCAGAGCAGCTCCAAGCCAAACGCACTCAGGCACGCAACACACACAACGCAAAACGTACGAACGAGGTGATCCAAAGAGAGAGAGAAAACTCTCGGCAAGAAGAATGACTCCCGGACGGGAGTTGCCAGCAGGCAAGACGACCGACGGCGGCCAAGACCACGAAGCCAGGAGCCTCGATGACGGCCCCGAAGAAGAAGAGGCAAAATGAACGGCCCGTTACAAGATGGTACCGTCACAACCTAGATCGTGGACGCACAAGAAGCCTGTCATCGAGACCTAGGAACATCAAGGGGCGGGGAAGAACTCCCATTTCGAGACAACGCACGGCTAGAGAGCAGCGCTGCCAAAGCAGCCCACAAGAGCGCCGCAAAAGAGAACCGGCGGGAACCTTCCGACGCCGATCCACACTTCCGACCTCCGAGCGCAAGAAAAGCGGCACCCGACTGGCACGGTGCCGATGAGTAAGGCCATTCGAAACCCTAGGGACTGCTCCCAAAGCGCACGCCACATTCCCCGAGGGCAAAGACCGACGACGGCGTCGAGACCCGAACAAGGTGGAAGGCACGCAAGACAGACGACGCAAACCACACACCGCCACAGACACAGGCCGCAACTGCCCTGCCCGGCACGCGCTGGTCTCGGGCTGAAAAGCCCCCCGCTCCATTAAACCTTAGCAAACAGGACGGCTCCTGCCCTCCTACTCTAACTTTGAAACCCCTCCCGGCACTTCCCAGCTCTGTCCCTCCCTCCCTCCTGGCCGCTCCCCAGCCCGCGTCCCTCACCTTACCTTTCAGAGGGCCGAGGGTACGAATCCAGCCTCCGCACAAACCACGTGGGCGAACTGGGACCGTCCGGCAGTCGCCAGGTTCCTCTTCGTCATCTGCAGTGAAGACGGTGAAAAAAACAACCACCACCAACACCAGCAGAAGAGGCAGCAAATAACCCATCAGCCAACACCAGCTACTTTGCCAAAAGCCCACTTCTTCAGACACACTACAGTGTTACGCTTACCTGCTCTTTCCAGGGTCACAGCCTGCGGCCATCGTCTCTCAGGGTACCTGACAAAGGAAGACGCACAGAATTAGCACAGCCCTCGCGAGAAGGCACCGGCCCCACGCTCCTCCGCCCTAAGGCGCAGCTCGCCTCAGACGCTCGTCCCGTTCCAACGATGGCCCGCGCAGCGCCTGCAAAACAAAAGGGAAACGCTTAACTGAGCAACCACCCAATACCTCTATATTCAACACGGACCCAGCCCACACCCACCTCACCTCCTCAGACGGCATGTCGGGCTGCGGCTCCACCCCAACCCTGACGTGACTCCCTAACCCTAAGCTCTAATGCTAAACTGACAACCTAATTCTAAGCCCCTGACAGCTGACCTGTGACTGTTGACCCCTGACCCCCATGAAGTCTGGCCCTAGGCAGGCACTGTGAGCTTTCACCAGTGACCATGCGGACCTTTGACCCTGACCCCATGACATTTGACCACCTCCCCCATACGCTCCTATTGCTGTTGCACCTACCCCTGACTCCAGATCCCCGGGCAGAGCAGCTCCAAGCCAAACGCACCCACGCACACCACACAAAACGTAGCAACGAGGCGATTCAAAGAGAGAGAGAAAACTCTCCGCAAGAAGAACGACCCCCGGACGGGAGCTGCCAACCGGCAAGATGACCTACGGCGTCCAAGACCACGAAGCCGGGAGCCTCGACGACGGCCCGGAAGAAGAAGAGGCAAAAGGAACGGCCGGCCCGTTACACAATGGTACCGTCACGACCGAGATCGTGGACGCGCAAGAAGCCTGTCATCGAGACCTAGGAACGGCAAGAGGCGGGGAAGAACTCCCGTTCCGAGACAACGCACGGCTAGAGAGCAGCGCTGCCAAAGCAGCCCACAAGAGCGCCGCAAAAGAGAACCGGCGGGAACCTTCTGACGCCGATCCACGCTTTAGCCCTCCGAGCGCAAGAAAAGCGGCACCCGACTGGCGCGGTGCAGATGAGTAAGGCCGTTCGAGACCCTAGGGACTTCTCCCAAAGCGCACGCCACGCTCCCCGAGGGCAAAGACCGACGACGGCGTCGAGACCCGAACAAGGTGGAAGGCACGCAAGACAGATGACGCAAACCACACACCACCACAGACACAGGCCGCAACTGCCCTGCCCGGCACGCGCTGGTCTCGGGCTGAAAAGCCCCCCGCTCCATTAAACCTTAGCAAACAGGACGGCTCCTGCCCTCCTACTCTAACTTTGAAACCCCTCCCGGCACTTCCCAGCTCTGTCCCTCCCTCCCTCCTGGCCGCTCCCCAGCCCGCGTCCCTCACCTTACCTTTCAGAGGGCCGAGGGTACGAATCCAGCCCCCGCACAAATCACATGGGCGAACTGGGACCGTCCGGCAGTCGCCAGGTTCCTCTTCGTCATCTGCAGTGAAGACGGTGAAAAAAACAACCACCACCAACACCAGCAGAAGAGGCAGCAAATAACCCATCAGCCAACACCAGCTACTTTGCCAAAAGCCCACTTCTTCAGACACACTACAGTGTTACGCTCACCTGCTCTTTCCAGGGTCACAGCCTGCGGCCATCTTCTCTCAGGATACCTGAGAAAGCAAGATGCACAAAATTAGCACAGCCCTCGCGAGAAGGCACCGGCCCCACGCTCCTCCGCCCTAAGGCGCAGCTCGCCTCAAACGCTCGTCCCGTTCCAAAGATGGCCCGCGCAGCACCTGCAAAACAAAAGGGAAACGCTTAACTGAGCAACCACCCAATACCACGATATTCAACGTGGACCCAGCCCCCACCCACCTCACCTCCGCAGACCGCACGTCGGGCTGCGGCTCCACCCCAACCCTGACATGACACCCTAACCCTAAGCTCTAATCCTAAACTGACAACCTAATCCTAACCCTTTGACATCTGACCCTTGACTGTTGACCCCTGACCCCCATAAAGTTCGGCCCTAGGCACTGTGAGCTTTGACCACTGACCATGCTGAACTTAGACCTCGACCCCATGACATTTGGCCACCTCCCCCGTACGCTCCTATTGCTGTTGCACCTACTCCTCTACTCTAGATCCCCGGGCAGAGCAGCTCCAAGCCAAACGCACTCAGGCACGCAACACACACAACGCAAAACGTACGAACGAGGTGATCCAAAGAGAGAGAGAAAACTCTCGGCAAGAAGAATGACTCCCGGACGGGAGTTGCCAGCAGGCAAGACGACCGACGGCGGCCAAGACCACGAAGCCAGGAGCCTCGATGACGGCCCCGAAGAAGAAGAGGCAAAATGAACGGCCCGTTACAAGATGGTACCGTCACAACCTAGATCGTGGACGCACAAGAAGCCTGTCATCGAGACCTAGGAACATCAAGGGGCGGGGAAGAACTCCCATTTCGAGACAACGCACGGCTAGAGAGCAGCGCTGCCAAAGCAGCCCACAAGAGCGCTGCAAAAGAGAACCGGCGGGAACCTTCCGACGCCGATCCACGCTTCCGACCTCCGAGCGCAAGAAAAGCGGCACCCGACTGGCACGGTGCCGATGAGTAAGGCCATTCGAGACCCTAGGGACTGCTCCCAAAGCGCACGCCACATTCCCCGAGGGCAAAGACCGACGACGGCGTCGAGACCCGAACAAGGTGGAAGGCATGCAAGACAGACGACGCAAACCACACACCGCCACAGACACAGGCCGCAACTGCCCTGCCCGGCACGCGCTGGTCTCGGGCTGAAAAGCCCCCCGCTCCATTAAACCTTAGCAAACAGGACGGCTCCTGCCCTCCTACTCTAACTTTGAAACCCGTCCCGGCACTTCCCAGCTCTGTCCCTCCCTCCCTCCTGGCCGCTCCCCAGCCCGCGTCCCTCACCTTACCTTTCAGAGGGCCGAGGGTACGAATCCAGCCCCCGCACAAACCACGTGGGCGAACTGGGACCGTCCGGCAGTCGCCAGGTTCCTCTTCGTCATCTGCAGTGAAGACGGTGAAAAAAACAACCACCACCAACACCAGCAGAAGAGGCAGCAAATAACCCATCAGCCAACACCAGCTACTTTGCCAAAAGCCCACTTCTTCACAGGCCCACCACAGTGTTACGCTCACCTGCTCTTTCCAGGGTCACAGCCTGCGGCCATCTTCTCTCAGGATACCTGAGAAAGCAAGATGCACAAAATTAGCACAGCCCTCGCGAGAAGGCACCGGCCCCACGCTCCTCCGCCCTAAGGCGCAGCTCGCCTCAAACGCTCGTCCCGTTCCAAAGATGGCCCGCGCAGCACCTGCAAAACAAAAGGGAAACGCTTAACTGAGCAACCACCCAATACCACGATATTCAACGTGGACCCAGCCCCCACCCACCTCACCTCCGCAGACCGCACGTCGGGCTGCGGCTCCACCCCAACCCTGACATGACACCCTAACCCTAAGCTCTAATTCTAAACTGACAACCTAATCCTAACCCTTTGACATCTGACCCTTGACTGTTGACCCCTGACCCCCATGAAGTTCGGCCCTAGGCACTGTGAGCTTTGACCACTGACCATGCTGAACTTAGACCTCGACCCCATGACATTTGGCCACCTCCCCCGTACGCTCCTATTGCTGTTGCACCTACTCCTCTACTCTAGATCCCCGGGCAGAGCAGCTCCAAGCCAAACGCACTCAGGCACGCAACACACACAACGCAAAACGTACGAACGAGGTGATCCAAAGAGAGAGAGAAAACTCTCGGCAAGAAGAATGACTCCCGGACGGGAGTTGCCAGCAGGCAAGACGACCGACGGCGGCCAAGACCACGAAGCCAGGAGCCTCGATGACGGCCCCGAAGAAGAAGAGGCAAAATGAACGGCCCGTTACAAGATGGTACCGTCACAACCTAGATCGTGGACGCACAAGAAGCCTGTCATCGAGACCTAGGAACATCAAGGGGCGGGGAAGAACTCCCATTTCGAGACAACGCACGGCTAGAGAGCAGCGCTGCCAAAGCAGCCCACAAGAGCGCCGCAAAAGAGAACCGGCGGGAACCTTCCGACGCCGATCCACGCTTCCGACCTCCGAGCGCAAGAAAAGCGGCACCCGACTGGCACGGTGCCGATGAGTAAGGCCATTCGAAACCCTAGGGACTGCTCCCAAAGCGCACGCCACATTCCCCGAGGGCAAAGACCGACGACGGCGTCGAGACCCGAACAAGGTGGAAGGCACGCAAGACAGACGACGCAAACCACACACCGCCACAGACACAGGCCGCAACTGCCCTGCCCGGCACGCGCTGGTCTCGGGCTGAAAAGCCCCCCGCTCCATTAAACCTTAGCAAACAGGACGGCTCCTGCCCTCCTACTCTAACTTTGAAACCCCTCCCGGCACTTCCCAGCTCTGTCCCTCCCTCCCTCCTGGCCGCTCCCCAGCCCGCGTCCCTCACCTTACCTTTCAGAGGGCCGAGGGTACGAATCCAGCCTCCGCACAAACCACGTGGGCGAACTGGGACCGTCCGGCAGTCGCCAGGTTCCTCTTCGTCATCTGCAGTGAAGACGGTGAAAAAAACAACCACCACCAACACCAGCAGAAGAGGCAGCAAATAACCCATCAGCCAACACCAGCTACTTTGCCAAAAGCCCACTTCTTCAGACACACTACAGTGTTACGCTTACCTGCTCTTTCCAGGGTCACAGCCTGCGGCCATCGTCTCTCAGGGTACCTGACAAAGGAAGACGCACAGAATTAGCACAGCCCTCGCGAGAAGGCACCGGCCCCACGCTCCTCCGCCCTAAGGCGCAGCTCGCCTCAGACGCTCGTCCCGTTCCAACGATGGCCCGCGCAGCGCCTGCAAAACAAAAGGGAAACGCTTAACTGAGCAACCACCCAATACCTCTATATTCAACACGGACCCAGCCCACACCCACCTCACCTCCTCAGACGGCATGTCGGGCTGCGGCTCCACCCCAACCCTGACGTGACTCCCTAACCCTAAGCTCTAATGCTAAACTGACAACCTAATTCTAAGCCCCTGACAGCTGACCTGTGACTGTTGACCCCTGACCCCCATGAAGTCTGGCCCTAGGCAGGCACTGTGAGCTTTCACCAGTGACCATGCGGACCTTTGACCCTGACCCCATGACATTTGACCACCTCCCCCATACGCTCCTATTGCTGTTGCACCTACCCCTGACTCCAGATCCCCGGGCAGAGCAGCTCCAAGCCAAACGCACCCACGCACACCACACAAAACGTAGCAACGAGGCGATTCAAAGAGAGAGAGAAAACTCTCCGCAAGAAGAACGACCCCCGGACGGGAGCTGCCAACCGGCAAGATGACCTACGGCGTCCAAGACCACGAAGCCGGGAGCCTCGACGACGGCCCGGAAGAAGAAGAGGCAAAAGGAACGGCCGGCCCGTTACACAATGGTACCGTCACGACCGAGATCGTGGACGCGCAAGAAGCCTGTCATCGAGACCTAGGAACGGCAAGGGGCGGGGAAGAACTCCCGTTCCGAGACAACGCACGGCTAGAGAGCAGCGCTGCCAAAGCAGCCCACAAGAGCGCCGCAAAAGAGAACCGGCGGGAACCTTCTGACGCCGATCCACGCTTTAGCCCTCCGAGCGCAAGAAAAGCGGCACCCGACTGGCGCGGTGCAGATGAGTAAGGCCGTTCGAGACCCTAGGGACTTCTCCCAAAGCGCACGCCACGCTCCCCGAGGGCAAAGACCGACGACGGCGTCGAGACCCGAACAAGGTGGAAGGCACGCAAGACAGATGACGCAAACCACACACCACCACAGACACAGGCCGCAACTGCCCTGCCCGGCACGCGCTGGTCTCGGGCTGAAAAGCCCCCCGCTCCATTAAACCTTAGCAAACAGGACGGCTCCTGCCCTCCTACTCTAACTTTGAAACCCCTCCCGGCACTTCCCAGCTCTGTCCCTCCCTCCCTCCTGGCCGCTCCCCAGCCCGCGTCCCTCACCTTACCTTTCAGAGGGCCGAGGGTACGAATCCAGCCCCCGCACAAATCACATGGGCGAACTGGGACCGTCCGGCAGTCGCCAGGTTCCTCTTCGTCATCTGCAGTGAAGACGGTGAAAAAAACAACCACCACCAACACCAGCAGAAGAGGCAGCAAATAACCCATCAGCCAACACCAGCTACTTTGCCAAAAGCCCACTTCTTCAGACACACTACAGTGTTACGCTCACCTGCTCTTTCCAGGGTCACAGCCTGCGGCCATCTTCTCTCAGGATACCTGAGAAAGCAAGATGCACAAAATTAGCACAGCCCTCGCGAGAAGGCACCGGCCCCACGCTCCTCCGCCCTAAGGCGCAGCTCGCCTCAAACGCTCGTCCCGTTCCAAAGATGGCCCGCGCAGCACCTGCAAAACAAAAGGGAAACGCTTAACTGAGCAACCACCCAATACCACGATATTCAACGTGGACCCAGCCCCCACCCACCTCACCTCCGCAGACCGCACGTCGGGCTGCGGCTCCACCCCAACCCTGACATGACACCCTAACCCTAAGCTCTAATCCTAAACTGACAACCTAATCCTAACCCTTTGACATCTGACCCTTGACTGTTGACCCCTGACCCCCATAAAGTTCGGCCCTAGGCACCGTGAGCTTTGACCACTGACCATGCTGAACTTAGACCTCGACCCCATGACATTTGGCCACCTCCCCCGTACGCTCCTATTGCTGTTGCACCTACTCCTCTACTCTAGATCCCCGGGCAGAGCAGCTCCAAGCCAAACGCACTCAGGCACGCAACACACACAACGCAAAACGTACGAACGAGGTGATCCAAAGAGAGAGAGAAAACTCTCGGCAAGAAGAATGACTCCCGGACGGGAGTTGCCAGCAGGCAAGACGACCGACGGCGGCCAAGACCACGAAGCCAGGAGCCTCGATGACGGCCCCGAAGAAGAAGAGGCAAAATGAACGGCCCGTTACAAGATGGTACCGTCACAACCTAGATCGTGGACGCACAAGAAGCCTGTCATCGAGACCTAGGAACATCAAGGGGCGGGGAAGAACTCCCATTTCGAGACAACGCACGGCTAGAGAGCAGCGCTGCCAAAGCAGCCCACAAGAGCGCCGCAAAAGAGAACCGGCGGGAACCTTCCGACGCCGATCCACGCTTCCGACCTCCGAGCGCAAGAAAAGCGGCACCCGACTGGCACGGTGCCGATGAGTAAGGCCATTCGAGACCCTAGGGACTGCTCCCAAAGCGCACGCCACATTCCCCGAGGGCAAAGACCGACGACGGCGTCGAGACCCGAACAAGGTGGAAGGCACGCAAGACAGACGACGCAAACCACACACCGCCACAGACACAGGCCGCAACTGCCCTGCCCGGCACGCGCTGGTCTCGGGCTGAAAAGCCCCCCGCTCCATTAAACCTTAGCAAACAGGACGGCTCCTGCCCTCCTACTCTAACTTTGAAACCCCTCCCGGCACTTCCCAGCTCTGTCCCTCCCTCCCTCCTGGCCGCTCCCCAGCCCGCGTCCCTCACCTTACCTTTCAGAGGGCCGAGGGTACGAATCCAGCCTCCGCACAAACCACGTGGGCGAACTGGGACCGTCCGGCAGTCGCCAGGTTCCTCTTCGTCATCTGCAGTGAAGACGGTGAAAAAAACAACCACCACCAACACCAGCAGAAGAGGCAGCAAATAACCCATCAGCCAACACCAGCTACTTTGCCAAAAGCCCACTTCTTCAGACACACTACAGTGTTACGCTTACCTGCTCTTTCCAGGGTCACAGCCTGCGGCCATCGTCTCTCAGGGTACCTGACAAAGGAAGACGCACAGAATTAGCACAGCCCTCGCGAGAAGGCACCGGCCCCACGCTCCTCCGCCCTAAGGCGCAGCTCGCCTCAGACGCTCGTCCCGTTCCAACGATGGCCCGCGCAGCGCCTGCAAAACAAAAGGGAAACGCTTAACTGAGCAACCACCCAATACCTCTATATTCAACACGGACCCAGCCCACACCCACCTCACCTCCTCAGACGGCATGTCGGGCTGCGGCTCCACCCCAACCCTGACGTGACTCCCTAACCCTAAGCTCTAATGCTAAACTGACAACCTAATTCTAAGCCCCTGACAGCTGACCTGTGACTGTTGACCCCTGACCCCCATGAAGTCTGGCCCTAGGCAGGCACTGTGAGCTTTCACCAGTGACCATGCGGACCTTTGACCCTGACCCCATGACATTTGACCACCTCCCCCATACGCTCCTATTGCTGTTGCACCTACCCCTGACTCCAGATCCCCGGGCAGAGCAGCTCCAAGCCAAACGCACCCACGCACACCACACAAAACGGAGCAACGAGGCGATTCAAAGAGAGAGAGAAAACTCTCCGCAAGAAGAACGACCCCCGGACGGGAGCTGCCAACCGGCAAGATGACCTACGGCGTCCAAGACCACGAAGCCGGGAGCCTCGACGACGGCCCGGAAGAAGAAGAGGCAAAAGGAACGGCCGGCCCGTTACACAATGGTACCGTCACGACCGAGATCGTGGACGCGCAAGAAGCCTGTCATCGAGACCTAGGAACGGCAAGGGGCGGGGAAGAACTCCCGTTCCGAGACAACGCACGGCTAGAGAGCAGCGCTGCCAAAGCAGCCCACAAGAGCGCCGCAAAAGAGAACCGGCGGGAACCTTCTGACGCCGATCCACGCTTTAGCCCTCCGAGCGCAAGAAAAGCGGCACCCGACTGGCGCGGTGCCGATGAGTAAGGCCGTTCGAGACCCTAGGGACTTCTCCCAAAGCGCACGCCACGCTCCCCGAGGGCAAAGACCGACGACGGCGTCGAGACCCGAACAAGGTGGAAGGCACGCAAGACAGATGACGCAAACCACACACCACCACAGACACAGGCCGCAACTGCCCTGCCCGGCACGCGCTGGTCTCGGGCTGAAAAGCCCCCCGCTCCATTAAACCTTAGCAAACAGGACGGCTCCTGCCCTCCTACTCTAACTTTGAAACCCCTCCCGGCACTTCCCAGCTCTGTCCCTCCCTCCCTCCTGGCCGCTCCCCAGCCCGCGTCCCTCACCTTACCTTTCAGAGGGCCGAGGGTACGAATCCAGCCCCCGCACAAATCACATGGGCGAACTGGGACCGTCCGGCAGTCGCCAGGTTCCTCTTCGTCATCTGCAGTGAAGACGGTGAAAAAAACAACCACCACCAACACCAGCAGAAGAGGCAGCAAATAACCCATCAGCCAACACCAGCTACTTTGCCAAAAGCCCACTTCTTCAGACACACTACAGTGTTACGCTTACCTGCTCTTTCCAGGGTCACAGCCTGCGGCCATCTTCTCTCAGGATACCTGAGAAAGCAAGATGCACAAAATTAGCACAGCCCTCGCGAGAAGGCACCGGCCCCACGCTCCTCCGCCCTAAGGCGCAGCTCGCCTCAAACGCTCGTCCCGTTCCAAAGATGGCCCGCGCAGCACCTGCAAAACAAAAGGGAAACGCTTAACTGAGCAACCACCCAATACCACGATATTCAACGTGGACCCAGCCCCCACCCACCTCACCTCCGCAGACCGCACGTCGGGCTGCGGCTCCACCCCAACCCTGACATGACACCCTAACCCTAAGCTCTAATCCTAAACTGACAACCGAATCCTAACCCTTTGACATCTGACCCTTGACTGTTGACCCCTGACCCCCATAAAGTTCGGCCCTAGGCACTGTGAGCTTTGACCACTGACCATGCTGAACTTAGACCTCGACCCCATGACATTTGGCCACCTCCCCCGTACGCTCCTATTGCTGTTGCACCTACTCCTCTACTCTAGATCCCCGGGCAGAGCAGCTCCAAGCCAAACGCACTCAGGCACGCAACACACACAACGCAAAACGTACGAACGAGGTGATCCAAAGAGAGAGAGAAAACTCTCGGCAAGAAGAATGACTCCCGGACGGGAGTTGCCAGCAGGCAAGACGACCGACGGCGGCCAAGACCACGAAGCCAGGAGCCTCGATGACGGCCCCGAAGAAGAAGAGGCAAAATGAACGGCCCGTTACAAGATGGTACCGTCACAACCTAGATCGTGGACGCACAAGAAGCCTGTCATCGAGACCTAGGAACATCAAGGGGCGGGGAAGAACTCCCATTTCGAGACAACGCACGGCTAGAGAGCAGCGCTGCCAAAGCAGCCCACAAGAGCGCCGCAAAAGAGAACCGGCGGGAACCTTCCGACGCCGATCCACGCTTCCGACCTCCGAGCGCAAGAAAAGCGGCACCCGACTGGCACGGTGCCGATGAGTAAGGCCATTCGAGACCCTAGGGACTGCTCCCAAAGCGCACGCCACATTCCCCGAGGGCAAAGACCGACGACGGCGTCGAGACCCGAACAAGGTGGAAGGCACGCAAGACAGACGACGCAAACCACACACCGCCACAGACACAGGCCGCAACTGCCCTGCCCGGCACGCGCTGGTCTCGGGCTGAAAAGCCCCCCGCTCCATTAAACCTTAGCAAACAGGACAGTTCCTGCCCTCCTACTCTAACTTTGAAACCCGTCCCGGCACTTCCCAGCTCTGTCCCTCCCTCCCTCCTGGCCGCTCCCCAGCCCGCGTCCCTCACCTTACCTTTCAGAGGGCCGAGGGTACGAATCCAGCCCCCGCACAAACCACGTGGGCGAACTGGGACCGTCCGGCAGTCGCCAGGTTCCTCTTCGTCATCTGCAGTGAAGACGGTGAAAAAAACAACCACCACCAACACCAGCAGAAGAGGCAGCAAATAACCCATCAGCCAACACCAGCTACTTTGCCAAAAGCCCACTTCTTCACAGGCCCACCACAGTGTTACGCTTACCTGCTCTTTCCAGGGTCACAGCCTGCGGCCATCTTCTCTCAGGATACCTGAGAAAGCAAGATGCACAAAATTAGCACAGCCCTCGCGAGAAGGCACCGGCCCCACGCTCCTCCGCCCTAAGGCGCAGCTCGCCTCAAACGCTCGTCCCGTTCCAAAGATGGCCCGCGCAGCACCTGCAAAACAAAAGGGAAACGCTTAACTGAGCAACCACCCAATACCACGATATTCAACGTGGACCCAGCCCCCACCCACCTCACCTCCTCAGACCGCACGTCGGGCTGCGGCTCCACCACAACCCTGACATGACACCCTAACCCTAAGCTCTAATCCTAAACTGACAACCTAATCCTAACCCTTTGACATCTGACCCTTGACTGTTGACCCCTGACCCCCATGAAGTTCGGCCCTAGGCACTGTGAGCTTTGACCACTGACCATGCTGAACTTAGACCTCGACCCCATGACATTTGGCCACCTCCCCCGTACGCTCCTATTGCTGTTGCACCTACTCCTCTACTCTAGATCCCCGGGCAGAGCAGCTCCAAGCCAAACGCACTCAGGCACGCAACACACACAACGCAAAACGTACGAACGAGGTGATCCAAAGAGAGAGAGAAAACTCTCGGCAAGAAGAATGACCCCCGGACGGGAGTTGCCAGCAGGCAAGACGACCGACGGCGGCCAAGACCACGAAGCCAGGAGCCTCGATGACGGCCCCGAAGAAGAAGAGGCAAAATGAACGGCCCGTTACAAGATGGTACCGTCACAACCTAGATCGTGGACGCACAAGAAGCCTGTCATCGAGACCTAGGAACATCAAGGGGCGGGGAAGAACTCCCATTTCGAGACAACGCACGGCTAGAGAGCAGCGCTGCCAAAGCAGCCCACAAGAGCGCCGCAAAAGAGAACCGGCGGGAACCTTCCGACGCCGATCCACGCTTCCGACCTCCGAGCGCAAGAAAAGCGGCACCCGACTGGCACGGTGCCGATGAGTAAGGCCATTCGAAACCCTAGGGACTGCTCCCAAAGCGCACGCCACATTCCCCAAGGGCAAAGACCGACGACGGCGTCGAGACCCGAACAAGGTGGAAGGCATGCAAGACAGACGACGCAAACCACACACCGCCACAGACACAGGCCGCAACTGCCCTGCCCGGCACGCGCTGGTCTCGGGCTGAAAAGCCCCCCGCTCCATTAAACCTTAGCAAACAGGACGGCTCCTGCCCTCCTACTCTAACTTTGAAACCCCTCCCGGCACTTCCCAGCTCTGTCCCTCCCTCCCTCCTGGCCGCTCCCCAGCCCGCGTCCCTCACCTTACCTTTCAGAGGGCCGAGGGTACGAATCCAGCCTCCGCACAAACCACGTGGGCGAACTGGGACCGTCCGGCAGTCGCCAGGTTCCTCTTCGTCATCTGCAGTGAAGACGGTGAAAAAAACAACCACCACCAACACCAGCAGAAGAGGCAGCAAATAACCCATCAGCCAACACCAGCTACTTTGCCAAAAGCCCACTTCTTCAGACACACTACAGTGTTACGCTTACCTGCTCTTTCCAGGGTCACAGCCTGCGGCCATCGTCTCTCAGGGTACCTGACAAAGGAAGACGCACAGAATTAGCACAGCCCTCGCGAGAAGGCACCGGCCCCACGCTCCTCCGCCCTAAGGCGCAGCTCGCCTCAGACGCTCGTCCCGTTCCAACGATGGCCCGCGCAGCGCCTGCAAAACAAAAGGGAAACGCTTAACTGAGCAACCACCCAATACCTCTATATTCAACACGGACCCAGCCCACACCCACCTCACCTCCTCAGACGGCATGTCAGGCTGCGGCTCCACCCCAACCCTGACGTGACTCCCTAACCCTAAGCTCTAATCCTAAACTGACAACCTAATCCTAACCCCTTGACAGCTGACCTGTGACCGTTGACCCCAGACCCCCATGAAATCTGGCCCTAGGCAGGCACTGTGAGCTTTGACCACTGACCATGCTGACTTTAGACCTTGACCCCGTGACATTTGACCACCTCTCCCATACGCTCCTATTGCTGTTGCACCTACCCCTGACTCCAGATCCCCGGGCAGAGCAGCTCCAAGCCAAACGCGCCCACGCACACCACGCAAAACATAGCAACGAGGCGATTCAAAGAGAGAGAAAAACTCTCCGCCAGAAGAATGACTCCCAGACAGGACCTGCCAGCCGGCAAGATGACCTACGGCGGCCAAGACCACAAAGCCAGGAGCCTCGACGACGGCCCCGAAGAAGAAGAGGCAAAAGGAACTGCCCGTTACAAGATGGTACCGTCAAAACCGAGATCGTGGACGCGCAAGAAGCCTGTCATCATGACCTAGGAACGTCAAGGGGCGGGGAAGACCTCCCCTTCCGAGACAACGCACGGCTAGAGAGCAGAGCTGACAAAGCAGCCCACAAGAGCGCCGCCAAAGAGAACCGGCTGGCACCTTCCGACGCCGATCCACGCTTTAGACCTCCGAGCGCAAGAAAAGCGGCACCCGACTGGCACGGTGCAGATGAGTAAGGCCATTCGAGACCCTAGGGACTGCTCCCAAAGCGCACGCCACGCTCCCCGAGCGCAAAGACCGACGACGGCGTCGAGACCCGAACAAGGTCGAAGGCACACAAGACAGACTACACACCGCCACACACACAGGCCGGAACTGCCCTGCCCGGCACGCGCTGGTCTCGGGCTGAAAAGCGACCCGCTCCATTAAACCTTACCAAACAGAACAGTTCCTGCCTTCCTCCTCGAACTTTGAACCCCCCCCCGGCACTTCCCAGCTCTGTCCCTCCCTCCCGGCCGCTCGCCAGCCCGCGTCCCTCGCCTTAACTTTCAGAGGGCCGAGGGTACGAATCCAGCCCCCGCACAAATCACATGGGCGAATTGGGACCGTCCGGCAGTCGCCAGGTTCCTCTTCATCATCTGCAGTGAAGACGGTGAAAAAAACAACCGCCACCACCACCAGCAGAAGAGGCAGCAAATAACCCATCAGCCAAAACCAGCTACTTTCCCAACAGCCCACATCATCACACACACACCACAGTGAAAAAAACAACTACCACCAACACAAGCAGAAGAGGCAGCAAGTAACCCGTCAGCCAACACCAGCTACTTTGCCAAAAGCCCACTTCATCACACGCACACACCACAGTGTTATGCTTACCTGCTCTTTCCAGGGTCACACCCTGCGGCCATCTTCTCTCAGGGTACCTGAGAAAGCAAGACGCACAGAATTAGCACAGCCCTCGCGAGAAGGCACCGGCCCCACGCTCCTCCGCCCTAAGCCGCAGGTCGCCTCAGACGCTCGTCCCGTTCCAACGATGGCCCGCGCAGCGCCTGCAAGACACAAGGGAAACGCTTAACTGAGCAACCACCCAATACCTCGATATTTAACACGGACCCAGCCCACACCCACCTCACCTCCTCAGACCGCACATGGGCCTGCGGCTGCACCCCAACCCTGACCTGACACCCTAACCCTAAGCTCTAATCCTAAACTGACAACCTAATCCTAACCCCTTGACAGCTGACCTGTGACTGTTGACCCCAGACCCCCATGAAGTCTGGCCCTAGGCAGGCACTGTGAGCTTTGACCACTGACCATGCTGACCTTTGACCCTGACCCCGTGACATTTGACCACCTCTCCCATACGCTCCTATTGCTGTTGCACCTACCCCTGACTCCAGATCCCCAGGCAGAGCAGCTCCAAGCCAAACGCGCCCACGCACACCACGCAAAACATAGCAACGAGGCGATTCAAAGAGAGAAAACTCTCCGCCAGAAGAATGACTCCCGGACAGGACCTGCCAGCCGGCAAGATGACCTACGGCGGCCAAGACCACGAAGCCAGGAGCCTCGACGACGGCCCCGAAGAAGAAGAGGCAAAAGGAACGGCCCGTTACAAGATGGTACCGTCAAAACCGAGATCGTGGACGCGCAAGAAGCCTGTCATCTTGACCTAGGAACATCAAGGTGCGGGGAAGAAGTCGTGTTCCGAGACAACGCACGGCTAGAGAGCAGAGCTGACAAAGCAGCCCACAAGAGCGCCGCCAAAGAGAACCGGCGGGCACCTTCCGACGCCGATCCACGCTTTAGACCTCCGAGCGCAAGAAAAGCGGCACCCGACTGGCACGGTGCCGATGAGTAAGGCCGTTCGAAACCCTAGGGACTGCTCCCAAAGCGCACGCCACGCTCCCCGAGGGCAAAGACCGACGACGGCGTCGAGACCCGAACAAGGTCGAAGGCACACAAGACAGACTACACAAACTACACCCCACCACAGGCACAGGCCGGAAACTGCCCTGCCCGGCACGCGCCGGTTTCGGGCTGAAAAGCGACCCGCTCCCTTCACCTGCCCACAGAGGACGGCTCCTGCCCTCCTACGCTAACGTTAAAACCCCTCCCGGCACTTCCCAGCTCTGTCCCTCCCTCCCTCCCGGCCGCACCCCGGCCCGCGTCCCTCAACTTGCCTTTCAGAGGGCCGAGGGTACGAATCCAGCCTCCGCACAAATCACATGGGCGAACTGGGACCGTCCGGCAGTCGCCAGGTTCCTCTTCATCACCTGCAGTGAAGACGGTGAAAAAAACAACCGCCACCACCACCAGCAGAAGAGGCAGCAAGTAACCCATCAGCCAACGCCAGCTACTTTGCCAAAAGCCCACTTCATCACACACGCACCACAGTGAAAGAAACAACCACCACCAACACAACCAGAAGAGGCAGCAAGTAACCCATCAGCCAACACCAGCTACTTTGCCAAAAGCCCACTTCATCGCACACACACCACAGTGTTATG
Organism: Astur gentilis; assembly: GCF_929443795.1. Classification (NCBI taxonomy): domain Eukaryota; kingdom Metazoa; phylum Chordata; class Aves; order Accipitriformes; family Accipitridae; genus Astur; species Astur gentilis. The sequence continues at coordinate 9,684,026 of NC_064914.1, forward strand.
CTTACCTGCTCTTTCCAGGGTCACACCCTGCGGCCATCATCTCAGGGTACCTGACAAAGCAAGACGCATAGAATTAGCACAGCACTCACGAGAAGGCACCGGCCCCACGCTCCTCCGCCCTAAGCCGCAGCTCGCCTCAAACGTTCGTCCCGTTCCAACGATGGCCCGCGCAGCGCCTGCAAAACAAAAGGGAAACGCTTAACTGAGCAACCACCCAATACCTCGATATTCAACACGGACCCAGCCCACACCCACCTCACCTCCTCAGACCGCACATGGGCCTGCGCCTCCACCGCAACCCTGACGTGACACCCTAACCCTAAGCTCTAATCCTAAACTGACAACCTAATCCTAACCCCTTGACAGCTGACCTGTGACCGTTGACCCCAGACCCCCATGAAATCTGGCCCTAGGCAGGCACTGTGAGCTTTGACCACTGACCATGCTGACTTTAGACCTTGACCCCGTGACATTTGACCACCTCTCCCATACGCTCCTATTGCTGTTGCACCTACCCCTGACTCCAGATCCCCGGGCAGAGCAGCTCCAAGCCAAACGCGCCCACGCACACCACGCAAAACATAGCAACGAGGCGATTCAAAGAGAGAGAAAAACTCTCCGCCAGAAGAATGACTCCCAGACAGGACCTGCCAGCCGGCAAGATGACCTACGGCGGCCAAGACCACAAAGCCAGGAGCCTCGACGACGGCCCCGAAGAAGAAGAGGCAAAAGGAACGGCCCGTTACAAGATGGTACCGTCAAAACCGAGATCGTGGACGCGCAAGAAGCCTGTCATCATGACCTAGGAACGTCAAGGGGCGGGGAAGACCTCCCCTTCCGAGACAACGCACGGCTAGAGAGCAGAGCTGACAAAGCAGCCCACAAGAGCGCCGCCAAAGAGAACCGGCTGGCACCTTCCGACGCCGATCCACGCTTTAGACCTCCGAGCGCAAGAAAAGCGGCACCCGACTGGCACGGTGCAGATGAGTAAGGCCATTCGAGACCCTAGGGACTGCTGCCAAAGCGCACGCCACGCTCCCCGAGCGCAAAGACCGACGACGGCGTCGAGACCCGAACAAGGTCGAAGGCACACAAGACAGACTACACACCGCCACACACACAGGCGGGAACTGCCCTGCCCGGCACGCGCTGGTCTCGGGCTGAAAAGCGACCCGCTCCATTAAACCTTACCAAACAGAACAGTTCCTGCCTTCCTCCTCGAACTTTGAACCCCCCCCCGGCACTTCCCAGCTCTGTCCCTCCCTCCCGGCCGCTCGCCAGCCCGCGTCCCTCGCCTTAACTTTCAGAGGGCCGAGGGTACGAATCCAGCCCCCGCACAAAGCACATGGGCGAATTGGGACCGTCCGGCAGTCGCCAGGTTCCTCTTCATCACCTGCAGTGAAGACGGTGAAAAAAACAACCGCCACCACCACCAGCAGAAGAGGCAGCAAATAACCCATCAGCCAAAACCAGCTACTTTCCCAACAGCCCACATCATCACACACACACCACAGTGAAAAAAACAACTACCACCAACACAAGCAGAAGAGGCAGCAAGTAACCCGTCAGCCAACACCAGCTACTTTGCCAAAAGCCCACTTCATCACACGCACACACCACAGTGTTATGCTTACCTGCTCTTTCCACGGTCACACCCTGCGGCCATCTTCTCTCAGGGTACCTGAGAAAGCAAGACGCACAGAATTAGCACAGCCCTCGTGAGAAGGCACCGGCCCCACGCTCCTCCGCCCTAAGGCGCAGGTCGCCTCAGACGCTCGTCCCGTTCCAACGATGGCCCGCGCAGCGCCTGCAAGACACAAGGGAAACGCTTAACTGAGCAACCACCCAATACCTCGATATTTAACACGGACCCAGCCCACACCCACCTCACCTCCTCAGACCGCACATGGGCCTGCGGCTGCACCCCAACCCTGACGTGACACCCTAACCCTAAGCTCTAATCCTAAACTGACAACCTAATCCTAACCCCTTGACAGCTGACCTGTGACTGTTGACCCCAGACCCCCATGAAGTCTGGCCCTAGGCAGGCACTGTGAGCTTTGACCACTGACCATGCTGACCTTTGACCCTGACCCCGTGACATTTGACCACCTCTCCCATACGCTCCTATTGCTGTTGCACCTACCCCTGACTCCAGATCCCCAGGCAGAGCAGCTCCAAGCCAAACGCGCCCACGCACACCACGCAAAACATAGCAACGAGGCGATTCAAAGAGAGAGAAAACTCTCCGCCAGAAGAATGACTCCCGGACAGGACCTGCCAGCCGGCAAGATGACCTACGGCGGCCAAGACCACGAAGCCAGGAGCCTCGACGACGGCCCCGAAGAAGAAGAGGCAAAAGGAACGGCCCGTTACAAGATGGTACCGTCAAAACCGAGATCGTGGACGCGCAAGAAGCCTGTCATCTTGACCTAGGAACATCAAGGTGCGGGGAAGAAGTCGTGTTCCGAGACAACGCACGGCTAGAGAGCAGAGCTGACAAAGCAGCCCACAAGAGCGCCGCCAAAGAGAACCGGCGGGCACCTTCCGACGCCGATCCACGCTTTAGACCTCCGAGCGCAAGAAAAGCGGCACCCGACTGGCACGGTGCCGATGAGTAAGGCCGTTCGAAACCCTAGGGACTGCTCCCAAAGCGCACGCCACGCTCCCCGAGGGCAAAGACCGACGACGGCGTCGAGACCCGAACAAGGTCGAAGGCACACAAGACAGACTACACAAACTACACCCCACCACAGGCACAGGCCGGAAACTGCCCTGCCCGGCACGCGCCGGTTTCGGGCTGAAAAGCGACCCGCTCCCTTCACCTGCCCACAGAGGACGGCTCCTGCCCTCCTACGCTAACGTTAAAACCCCTCCCGGCACTTCCCAGCTCTGTCCCTCCCTCCCTCCCGGCCGCACCCCGGCCCGCGTCCCTCAACTTGCCTTTCAGAGGGCCGAGGGTACGAATCCAGCCTCCGCACAAATCACATGGGCGAACTGGGACCGTCCGGCAGTCGCCAGGTTCCTCTTCATCATCTGCAGTGAAGACGGTGAAAAAAACAACCGCCACCACCACCAGCAGAAGAGGCAGCAAGTAACCCATCAGCCAACACCAGCTACTTTGCCAAAAGCCCACTTCATCACACACGCACCACAGTGAAAGAAACAACCACCACCAACACAACCAGAAGAGGCAGCAAGTAACCCATCAGCCAACACCAGCTACTTTGCCAAAAGCCCACTTCATCGCGCACACACACCACAGTGTTATGCTTACCTGCTCTTTCCAGGGTCACACCCTGCGGCCATCATCTCAGGGTACCTGACAAAGCAAGACGCATAGAATTAGCACAGCACTCACGAGAAGGCACCGGCCCCACGCTCCTCCGCCCTAAGCCGCAGCTCGCCTCAAACGTTCGTCCCGTTCCAACGATGGCCCGCGCAGCGCCTGCAAAACAAAAGGGAAACGCTTAACTGAGCAACCACCCAATACCTCGATATTCAACACGGACCCAGCCCACACCCACCTCACCTCCTCAGACCGCACATGGGCCTGCGCCTCCACCCCAACCCTGACGTGACACCCTAACCCTAAGCTCTAATCCTAAACTGACAACCTAATCCTAACCCCTTGACAGCTGACTTGTGACCGTTGACCCCAGACCCCCATGAAATCTGGCCCTAGGCAGGCACTGTGAGCTTTGACCACTGACCATGCTGACTTTAGACCTTGACCCCGTGACATTTGACCACCTCTCCCATACGCTCCTATTGCTGTTGCACCTACCCCTGACTCCAGATCCCCGGGCAGAGCAGCTCCAAGCCAAACGCGCCCACGCACACCACGCAAAACATAGCAACGAGGCGATTCAAAGAGAGAGAAAAACTCTCCGCCAGAAGAATGACTCCCAGACAGGACCTGCCAGCCGGCAAGATGACCTACGGCGGCCAAGACCACAAAGCCAGGAGCCTCGACGACGGCCCCGAAGAAGAAGAGGCAAAAGGAACGGCCCGTTACAAGATGGTACCGTCAAAACCGAGATCGTGGACGCGCAAGAAGCCTGTCATCATGACCTAGGAACGTCAAGGGGCGGGGAAGACCTCCCCTTCCGAGACAACGCACGGCTAGAGAGCAGAGCTGACAAAGCAGCCCACAAGAGCGCCGCCAAAGAGAACCGGCTGGCACCTTCCGACGCCGATCCACGCTTTAGACCTCCGAGCGCAAGAAAAGCGGCACCCGACTGGCACGGTGCAGATGAGTAAGGCCATTCGAGACCCTAGGGACTGCTGCCAAAGCGCACGCCACGCTCCCCGAGCGCAAAGACCGACGACGGCGTCGAGACCCGAACAAGGTCGAAGGCACACAAGACAGACTACACACCGCCACACACACAGGCCGGAACTGCCCTGCCCGGCACGCGCTGGTCTCGGGCTGAAAAGCGACCCGCTCCATTAAACCTTACCAAACAGAACAGTTCCTGCCTTCCTCCTCGAACTTTGAACCCCCCCCCGGCACTTCCCAGCTCTGTCCCTCCCTCCCGGCCGCTCGCCAGCCCGCGTCCCTCGCCTTAACTTTCAGAGGGCCGAGGGTACGAATCCAGCCCCCGCACAAATCACATGGGCGAATTGGGACCGTCCGGCAGTCGCCAGGTTCCTCTTCATCATCTGCAGTGAAGACGGTGAAAAAAACAACCGCCACCACCACCAGCAGAAGAGGCAGCAAATAACCCATCAGCCAAAACCAGCTACTTTCCCAACAGCCCACATCATCACACACACACCACAGTGAAAAAAACAACTACCACCAACACAAGCAGAAGAGGCAGCAAGTAACCCGTCAGCCAACACCAGCTACTTTGCCAAAAGCCCACTTCATCACACGCACACACCACAGTGTTATGCTTACCTGCTCTTTCCAGGGTCACACCCTGCGGCCATCTTCTCTCAGGGTACCTGAGAAAGCAAGACGCACAGAATTAGCACAGCCCTCGTGAGAAGGCACCGGCCCCACGCTCCTCCGCCCTAAGCCGCAGGTCGCCTCAGACGCTCGTCCCGTTCCAACGATGGCCCGCGCAGCGCCTGCAAGACACAAGGGAAACGCTTAACTGAGCAACCACCCAATACCTCGATATTTAACACGGACCCAGCCCACACCCACCTCACCTCCTCAGACCGCACATGGGCCTGCGGCTGCACCCCAACCCTGACGTGACACCCTAACCCTAAGCTCTAATCCTAAACTGACAACCTAATCCTAACCCCTTGACAGCTGACCTGTGACTGTTGACCCCAGACCCCCATGAAGTCTGGCCCTAGGCAGGCACTGTGAGCTTTGACCACTGACCATGCTGACCTTTGACCCTGACCCCGTGACATTTGACCACCTCTCCCATACGCTCCTATTGCTGTTGCACCTACCCCTGACTCCAGATCCCCAGGCAGAGCAGCTCCAAGCCAAACGCGCCCACGCACACCACGCAAAACATAGCAACGAGGCGATTCAAAGAGAGAGAAAACTCTCCGCCAGAAGAATGACTCCCGGACAGGACCTGCCAGCCGGCAAGATGACCTACGGCGGCCAAGACCACGAAGCCAGGAGCCTCGACGACGGCCCCGAAGAAGAAGAGGCAAAAGGAACGGCCCGTTACAAGATGGTACCGTCAAAACCGAGATCGTGGACGCGCAAGAAGCCTGTCATCTTGACCTAGGAACATCAAGGTGCGGGGAAGAAGTCGTGTTCCGAGACAACGCACGGCTAGAGAGCAGAGCTGACAAAGCAGCCCACAAGAGCGCCGCCAAAGAGAACCGGCGGGCACCTTCCGACGCCGATCCACGCTTTAGACCTCCGAGCGCAAGAAAAGCGGCACCCGACTGGCACGGTGCCGATGAGTAAGGCCGTTCGAAACCCTAGGGACTGCTCCCAAAGCGCACGCCACGCTCCCCGAGGGCAAAGACCGACGACGGCGTCGAGACCCGAACAAGGTCGAAGGCACACAAGACAGACTACACAAACTACACCCCACCACAGGCACAGGCCGGAAACTGCCCTGCCCGGCACGCGCCGGTTTCGGGCTGAAAAGCGACCCGCTCCCTTCACCTGCCCACAGAGGACGGCTCCTGCCCTCCTACGCTAACGTTAAAACCCCTCCCGGCACTTCCCAGCTCTGTCCCTCCCTCCCTCCCGGCCGCACCCCGGCCCGCGTCCCTCAACTTGCCTTTCAGAGGGCCGAGGGTACGAATCCAGCCTCCGCACAAATCACATGGGCGAACTGGGACCGTCCGGCAGTCGCCAGGTTCCTCTTCATCACCTGCAGTGAAGACGGTGAAAAAAACAACCGCCACCACCACCAGCAGAAGAGGCAGCAAGTAACCCATCAGCCAACACCAGCTACTTTGCCAAAAGCCCACTTCATCACACACGCACCACAGTGAAAGAAACAACCACCACCAACACAACCAGAAGAGGCAGCAAGTAACCCATCAGCCAACACCAGCTACTTTGCCAAAAGCCCACTTCATCGCGCACACACACCACAGTGTTATGCTTACCTGCTCTTTCCAGGGTCACACCCTGCGGCCATCATCTCAGGGTACCTGACAAAGCAAGACGCATAGAATTAGCACAGCACTCACGAGAAGGCACCGGCCCCACGCTCCTCCGCCCTAAGCCGCAGCTCGCCTCAAACGTTCGTCCCGTTCCAACGATGGCCCGCGCAGCGCCTGCAAAACAAAAGGGAAACGCTTAACTGAGCAACCACCCAATACCTCGATATTCAACACGGACCCAGCCCACACCCACCTCACCTCCTCAGACCGCACATGGGCCTGCGCCTCCACCCCAACCCTGACGTGACACCCTAACCCTAAGCTCTAATCCTAAACTGACAACCTAATCCTAACCCCTTGACAGCTGACCTGTGACCGTTGACCCCAGACCCCCATGAAATCTGGCCCTAGGCAGGCACTGTGAGCTTTGACCACTGACCATGCTGACTTTAGACCTTGACCCCGTGACATTTGACCACCTCTCCCATACGCTCCTATTGCTGTTGCACCTACCCCTGACTCCAGATCCCCGGGCAGAGCAGCTCCAAGCCAAACGCGCCCACGCACACCACGCAAAACATAGCAACGAGGCGATTCAAAGAGAGAGAAAAACTCTCCGCCAGAAGAATGACTCCCAGACAGGACCTGCCAGCCGGCAAGATGACCTACGGCGGCCAAGACCACAAAGCCAGGAGCCTCGACGACGGCCCCGAAGAAGAAGAGGCAAAAGGAACGGCCCGTTACAAGATGGTACCGTCAAAACCGAAATCGTGGACGCGCAAGAAGCCTGTCATCATGACCTAGGAACGTCAAGGGGCGGGGAAGACCTCCCCTTCCGAGACAACGCACGGCTAGAGAGCAGAGCTGACAAAGCAGCCCACAAGAGCGCCGCCAAAGAGAACCGGCTGGCACCTTCCGACGCCGATCCACGCTTTAGACCTCCGAGCGCAAGAAAAGCGGCACCCGACTGGCACGGTGCAGATGAGTAAGGCCATTTGAGACCCTAGGGACTGCTCCCAAAGCGCACGCCACGCTCCCCGAGCGCAAAGACCGACGACGGCGTCGAGACCCGAACAAGGTCGAAGGCACACAAGACAGACTACACACCGCCACACACACAGGCCGGAACTGCCCTGCCCGGCACGCGCTGGTCTCGGGCTGAAAAGCGACCCGCTCCATTAAACCTTACCAAACAGAACAGTTCCTGCCTTCCTCCTCGAACTTTGAAACCCCCCCCGGCACTTCCCAGCTCTGTCCCTCCCTCCCGGCCGCTCGCCAGCCCGCGTCCCTCGCCTTAACTTTCAGAGGGCCGAGGGTACGAATCCAGCCCCCGCACAAATCACATGGGCGAATTGGGACCGTCCGGCAGTCGCCAGGTTCCTCTTCATCACCTGCAGTGAAGACGGTGAAAAAAACAACCGCCACCACCACCAGCAGAAGAGGCAGCAAATAACCCATCAGCCAAAACCAGCTACTTTCCCAACAGCCCACATCATCACACACACACCACAGTGAAAAAAACAACTACCACCAACACAAGCAGAAGAGGCAGCAAGTAACCCGTCAGCCAACACCAGCTACTTTGCCAAAAGCCCACTTCATCACACGCACACACCACAGTGTTATGCTTACCTGCTCTTTCCAGGGTCACACCCTGCGGCCATCTTCTCTCAGGGTACCTGAGAAAGCAAGACGCACAGAATTAGCACAGCCCTCGTGAGAAGGCACCGGCCCCACGCTCCTCCGCCCTAAGCCGCAGGTCGCCTCAGACGCTCGTCCCGTTCCAACGATGGCCCGCGCAGCGCCTGCAAGACACAAGGGAAACGCTTAACTGAGCAACCACCCAATACCTCGATATTTAACACGGACCCAGCCCACACCCACCTCACCTCCTCAGACCGCACATGGGCCTGCGGCTGCACCCCAACCCTGACGTGACACCCTAACCCTAAGCTCTAATCCTAAACTGACAACCTAATCCTAACCCCTTGACAGCTGACCTGTGACTGTTGACCCCAGACCCCCATGAAGTCTGGCCCTAGGCAGGCACTGTGAGCTTTGACCACTGACCATGCTGACCTTTGACCCTGACCCCGTGACATTTGACCACCTCTCCCATACGCTCCTATTGCTGTTGCACCTACCCCTGACTCCAGATCCCCAGGCAGAGCAGCTCCAAGCCAAACGCGCCCACGCACACCACGCAAAACATAGCAACGAGGCGATTCAAAGAGAGAGAAAACTCTCCGCCAGAAGAATGACTCCCGGACAGGACCTGCCAGCCGGCAAGATGACCTACGGCGGCCAAGACCACGAAGCCAGGAGCCTCGACGACGGCCCCGAAGAAGAAGAGGCAAAAGGAACGGCCCGTTACAAGATGGTACCATCAAAACCGAGATCGTGGACGCGCAAGAAGCCTGTCATCTTGACCTAGGAACATCAAGGTGCGGGGAAGAAGTCGTGTTCCGAGACAACGCACGGCTAGAGAGCAGAGCTGACAAAGCAGCCCACAAGAGCGCCGCCAAAGAGAACCGGCGGGCACCTTCCGACGCCGATCCACGCTTTAGACCTCCGAGCGCAAGAAAAGCGGCACCCGACCGGCACGGTGCCGATGAGTAAGGCCGTTCGAAACCCTAGGGACTGCTCCCAAAGCGCACGCCACGCTCCCCGAGGGCAAAGACCGACGACGGCGTCGAGACCCGAACAAGGTCGAAGGCACACAAGACAGACTACACAAACTACACCCCACCACAGGCACAGGCCGGAAACTGCCCTGCCCGGCACGCGCCGGTTTCGGGCTGAAAAGCGACCCGCTCCCTTCACCTGCCCACAGAGGACGGCTCCTGCCCTCCTACGCTAACGTTAAAACCCCTCCCGGCACTTCCCAGCTCTGTCCCTCCCTCCCTCCCGGCCGCACCCCGGCCCGCGTCCCTCAACTTGCCTTTCAGAGGGCCGAGGGTACGAATCCAGCCTCCGCACAACTCACATGGGCGAACTGGGACCGTCCGGCAGTCGCCAGGTTCCTCTTCATCACCTGCAGTGAAGACGGTGAAAAAAACAACCGCCACCACCACCAGCAGAAGAGGCAGCAAGTAACCCATCAGCCAACACCAGCTACTTTGCCAAAAGCCCACTTCATCACACACGCACCACAGTGAAAGAAACAACCACCACCAACACAACCAGAAGAGGCAGCAAGTAACCCATCAGCCAACACCAGCTACTTTGCCAAAAGCCCACTTCATCGCGCACACACACCACAGTGTTATGCTTACCTGCTCTTTCCAGGGTCACACCCTGCGGCCATCATCTCAGGGTACCTGACAAAGCAAGACGCATAGAATTAGCACAGCACTCACGAGAAGGCACCGGCCCCACGCTCCTCCGCCCTAAGCCGCAGCTCGCCTCAAACGTTCGTCCCGTTCCAACGATGGCCCGCGCAGCGCCTGCAAAACAAAAGGGAAACGCTTAACTGAGCAACCACCCAATACCTCGATATTCAACACGGACCCAGCCCACACCCACCTCACCTCCTCAGACCGCACATGGGCCTGCGCCTCCACCCCAACCCTGACGTGACACCCTAACCCTAAGCTCTAATCCTAAACTGACAACCTAATCCTAACCCCTTGACAGCTGACCTGTGACCGTTGACCCCAGACCCCCATGAAATCTGGCCCTAGGCAGGCACTGTGAGCTTTGACCACTGACCATGCTGACTTTAGACCTTGACCCCGTGACATTTGACCACCTCTCCCATACGCTCCTATTGCTGTTGCACCTACCCCTGACTCCAGATCCCCGGGCAGAGCAGCTCCAAGCCAAACGCGCCCACGCACACCACGCAAAACATAGCAACGAGGCGATTCAAAGAGAGAGAAAAACTCTCCGCCAGAAGAATGACTCCCAGACAGGACCTGCCAGCCGGCAAGATGACCTACGGCGGCCAAGACCACAAAGCCAGGAGCCTCGACGACGGCCCCGAAGAAGAAGAGGCAAAAGGAACGGCCCGTTACAAGATGGTACCGTCAAAACCGAAATCGTGGACGCGCAAGAAGCCTGTCATCATGACCTAGGAACGTCAAGGGGCGGGGAAGACCTCCCCTTCCGAGACAACGCACGGCTAGAGAGCAGAGCTGACAAAGCAGCCCACAAGAGCGCCGCCAAAGAGAACCGGCTGGCACCTTCCGACGCCGATCCACGCTTTAGACCTCCGAGCGCAAGAAAAGCGGCACCCGACTGGCACGGTGCAGATGAGTAAGGCCATTCGAGACCCTAGGGACTGCTGCCAAAGCGCACGCCACGCTCCCCGAGCGCAAAGACCGACGACGGCGTCGAGACCCGAACAAGGTCGAAGGCACACAAGACAGACTACACACCGCCACACACACAGGCCGGAACTGCCCTGCCCGGCACGCGCTGGTCTCGGGCTGAAAAGCGACCCGCTCCATTAAACCTTACCAAACAGAACAGTTCCTGCCTTCCTCCTCGAACTTTGAAACCCCCCCCGGCACTTCCCAGCTCTGTCCCTCCCTCCCGGCCGCTCGCCAGCCCGCGTCCCTCGCCTTAACTTTCAGAGGGCCGAGGGTACGAATCCAGCCCCCGCACAAATCACATGGGCGAATTGGGACCGTCCGGCAGTCGCCAGGTTCCTCTTCATCACCTGCAGTGAAGACGGTGAAAAAAACAACCGCCACCACCACCAGCAGAAGAGGCAGCAAATAACCCATCAGCCAAAACCAGCTACTTTCCCAACAGCCCACATCATCACACACACACCACAGTGAAAAAAACAACTACCACCAACACAAGCAGAAGAGGCAGCAAGTAACCCGTCAGCCAACACCAGCTACTTTGCCAAAAGCCCACTTCATCACACGCACACACCACAGTGTTATGCTTACCTGCTCTTTCCACGGTCACACCCTGCGGCCATCTTCTCTCAGGGTACCTGAGAAAGCAAGACGCACAGAATTAGCACAGCCCTCGTGAGAAGGCACCGGCCCCACGCTCCTCCGCCCTAAGCCGCAGGTCGCCTCAGACGCTCGTCCCGTTCCAACGATGGCCCGCGCAGCGCCTGCAAGACACAAGGGAAACGCTTAACTGAGCAACCACCCAATACCTCGATATTTAACACGGACCCAGCCCACACCCACCTCACCTCCTCAGACCGCACATGGGCCTGCGCCTCTACCCCAACCCTGACGTGACACCCTAACCCTAAGCTCTAATCCTAAACTGACAACCTAATCCTAACCCCTTGACAGCTGACCTGTGACTGTTGACCCCAGACCCCCATGAAGTCTGGCCCTAGGCAGGCACTGTGAGCTTTGACCACTGACCATGCTGACCTTTGACCCTGACCCCGTGACATTTGACCACCTCTCCCATACGCTCCTATTGCTGTTGCACCTACCCCTGACTCCAGATCCCCAGGCAGAGCAGCTCCAAGCCAAACGCGCCCACGCACACCACGCAAAACATAGCAACGAGGCGATTCAAAGAGAGAGAAAACTCTCCGCCAGAAGAATGACTCCCGGACAGGACCTGCCAGCCGGCAAGATGACCTACGGCGGCCAAGACCACGAAGCCAGGAGCCTCGACGACGGCCCCGAAGAAGAAGAGGCAAAAGGAACGGCCCGTTACAAGATGGTACCGTCAAAACCGAGATCGTGGACGCGCAAGAAGCCTGTCATCTTGACCTAGGAACATCAAGGTGCGGGGAAGAAGTCGTGTTCCGAGACAACGCACGGCTAGAGAGCAGAGCTGACAAAGCAGCCCACAAGAGCGCCGCCAAAGAGAACCGGCGGGCACCTTCCGACGCCGATCCACGCTTTAGACCTCCGAGCGCAAGAAAAGCGGCACCCGACTGGCACGGTGCCGATGAGTAAGGCCGTTCGAAACCCTAGGGACTGCTGCCAAAGTGCACGCCACGCTCCCCGAGGGCAAAGACTGACGAGGGCGTCGAGACCCGAACAAGGTCGAAGGCACACAAGACAGACTACACAAACTACACACCACCACAGACACAGGCCGGAACTGCCCTGCCCGGCATGCGCTGGTCTCGGGCTGAAAAGCGACCCGCTCCCTTCACCTGCCCACAGAGGACAGCTCCTGCCCTCCTACTCTAACATTAAAACCCCTCCCGGCACTTCCCAGCTCTGTCCCTCCCTCCCTCCCAGCCGCTCCCCAGCCCGCATGCCTCACCTTACCTTTCAGAGTGCCGAGGGTACGAATCCAGCCTCCGCACAAATCACATCGGCAAACTGGACCGTCCGGCAGTCGCCAGGTTCCTCTTCATCATCTGCAGTGAAGACAGTGAAAAAAACAACCACCACCAACACAAGCTGAAGAGGCAGCAAATAACCCATCAGCCAACACCAGCTACTTTGCCAAAAGCCTGCTTCTCACAGACACACCGCAGTGTTACACTTACCTGCTCTTCCCGGGGTCACACCCTGCGGCCATCTTCTCTCAGGATACCTGAGAAAGCAAGATGCACAAAATTAGCACAGCACTTGCGATAAGGCACCGGCCCCACGCTCCTCCGCCCTAAGCCGCAGCTCGCCTCAAACACTCGTCCCGTTCCAAAGATGGCCCGCGCAGCACCTGCAAAACAAAAGGGAAACGCTTAACCGAGCAACCACCTACTGCGTCAATATTCAACACTGACCCAGCCCACAACCACCTCACCTCCTCAGACTGCACATCGCCCTGCAGCGTGGCCCCTCTACTGCTGGGTGCACCAGCTGCAAAAACCAAAGTGGGAGACGCATGCCGAGAGGCCACCCAAAACCGCAGCCTGCCTGGACCTATTCGCAACTCCCTCTCCTTTCCCTTGGCCGCTCAAATACCCCACTCCTTCATCAAGAGCTTGCCACCTCAAGGCATACGTATCGTCTGCACAAACACAAACAAGGGATGCTTTCAACTTTGCCAACAATACAACACTCCAAAGGAACAGTTCCTTTAACCCAGTAGTCATGACTCACCTTGCCCGAGTCACCTCCGCTACCCATGGCCTGCTTTGCTCCTTGCTTCCTACCTTCAAAATAAAAGGAAAAAAGAACCCTATCAGCTAGTCATAGAGCCACCAGCTGCATTTTCCCTCTGACTCCAAGCACAGACCCACCTCTTTAAGGCACTCCGCTCCCCTCCTTTGTCATTTGGGGCACGCATCTTGTCCCTCTGCATCTGAAAAAACCCCATATTGAGCAATTCAGCCTGGAGGCAGAGCAAGAGCTTAACAACTCCAGAGATCTTGATTCCATCTAGGAATAGCAGTACTCCAGCTACAACCAGCCATTTAAAAAAAAACAAAACAAGAAACCCAGGGCCAAACTTTAAGCCCATCACATGCAAGCCTCAACACTTTAGAGACTCAAATCCACTTCACCACCCCTCAACAGCCTCTGCCACAAGCCTACAATCATTTCCGTAAAAAAATCTCCACGTTGCTGTCCACACAGCCCACCAATGCCTACTCCATCCCAGATCAAGTACTACCCTCGCCTAAACCGTCTAGGCACAGCAACATTTCACCTGTAGACTCTTATCGCTGTTCCACCTACCCCTGACTCTAGATCCCCGGGCAGAGCAGCTCCAAGCCAAACACACCTGTGCACAGACCAACACAAGACAGAATACTACAGACAAGGTGATTCAGAGAGAAAACTCTCGGCAAGAAGAATGACTCCTGGATGGGAGGTGCCATCAGGCAAGATGACCTACAGTGTCCAAAACACTGAGGCAAGGAGGCTTTACGGCAGACCCCTAGGAGTCCAACGTAACAGCCCGTTAGAAATTGGTACTGTCAAAACCGAGACCATGGATGCGCCAGAAGCCTGTCATCAAGACCTAGGAACATGAAGATGCAGGGGAGAACTCCCAGTCTGAGAAAACAGACGTCTAGAGAGCAGAGCTGCCAAAGCAGCCCAAAAGAACACTGCAAAAAGCAACGGCTGGAATCTGCCGAGACCGATCCATGCTGTAGAGCTCTGAACGCAAGAAAAGCAGCACCCGATTGGCGCTGTGCCGATGAGCAAGAGCATTCGAAACCCTCGGGATGGCGCCTAAAACGCATGCTGCGCTCCCCTGGCACAAAGCGCAATGAGGACATTGATACCTGAGGAAGGTCTAAGGCACAGAAGACAGACTACACAAACTGCACGCCACCACGGACACAGGCTGGAACTGCCCTGCCCGGGACACTGCTCTCATGCTGAAAGGCAACCCGCTCCCTTTGCCTGCGCAAAGGCGGCTGCTTTGGGACAGCCCTCTATCCTGCGCTAACTTTAGAACTCCTCCCTGCAATTCCCAGCTTTGTCCCTTCCTCCCAGCCTCTCCCCAGCCTGGGTCCCTCAACTTAGCTTTCAGAAGGCCAAGGGTCCAAATCCAGCCTCCACAAAACCACACAGGCTAACTGGGATGTTCCTCAAGGGGACACATTGCGCTTCAACATCTGCAATGAAAAAAACAAACGAACAAACAACAAATCAGAACAGGGAGTAAGCATCCCACTGGCCAACACCAACTACTTCCCCAACTCCCACCTCCTCACAAGTGCCACCGTGTTCGCTTCCCCACTCATTCCAGAGTCAGACCCTGCAGCCGTAGTCACTCGTGGTACCTAAGGTACCGAGACACACCAAGTGAGCATGGCGCTCATGAGAATTCATCAGCCCCACGCTCCTCCTCACTAATCCACAGCTCACCTCAAATGCTCATCCAATTCAAAGACAGCCCACACAGCACCTCCACAACAGAAGGTAAACGCTGAACTGAGCAGCCCCATAATACTTTGCTATTGAACACCGACCCGGCCAATGACCGCCTCACCTTCTCGGACCGCTCACCGGCATGCAGCTTCGCAGGAAATCTTATAGCTGACTTCACGGGACATAAAGGGTGCCTATAGGAAACCTGCAGAGGAACTTTTTACAAGGGTGTACAGCAATAGGACAAGGCGGTAACGGCTTTAGTCCTAAAGAAGGTACATTTAGTTTAGGCATTAGGAAGACGTTTCTCACTAGGGGTGGCGAGGCACTGGAACGCGTTGCCCAGAGAACCTGCAGGTGCTCCCTCCCTGGAAGCATTCAAGGCCAGGTCAAATGGGGCTTTCAGGAACCTGGTCTCACAGAAGGTCTCCGGGGGGGGGGGGAGGGGGGGGGTGGGGGCATGGAACTAGAGGATCTTTATGGTGCCTTCCAACCCAAACCTTTCTACAATTCTATGACATTCAAATCCAACCGCAAAACTCCTCTGAGAAAGGCTAGTGAACCCTCCTCCCTTTCCCAGCAGTCCCAAAACTTAAGAAACCCCTTTTCTTCTCCTCAACTGTCAGGAAAGGAACCCCACTGCTTCCCGACACCTCCTGCCCTCAATCTGCAACCCTGAACCCCCTTCAGTGGCTACTCCTCAGGAGCCGCTCTTCGGAGACACATCCCAAATTCTGGGGGCACCTCCTAACCTACAGCTTCCCAGAGACTCTGAGTTCTGCTACATGCCCACAAAATAAAGTCAAGTCCCAATCTACGAGAAGCCTGCCACCAGCTGCAAAGATTCTAGGGACAACATGGCATTATGTGGGCAATTAGGAAAGGCAATGAGGCATCCCAGAACCTGAAAAGCATTGAGCCTCACGGCCCTTCCGCTTTCATCAGTAATACTAAAGCTCCATAATCAAATACATACAAGACACTCACGCTAACCCCTGCAAAACAATATCACCATCAGTCCCGTTAAGAGAGATATCATCAACTTTTACAGCATACAGCAAAACTGGTGAAAAAAACAAGGTTCCATTTTCAGTAAAGTTGGGAATTCCAGGGAAACAATGCATGAAGAATTAAAAACAAACCAAAACAAACAATGCATACTATTAAACTATCTTTCTACCCCTGAACACTCAAAACAAAACTACTGACCTGAAACAAAAAAAGGAAAAAAATGCTGCATACAAATGTTACTTTCTACCACACATGCTGCTGAACCTTGACTGGTCCTGAAGCTCTTACCTCAGGCAGACACCTCTTCCCAAAGGCCTGAGCCAGCTCAAAAGCTGCAAAGCACTCAAGGAAGAGCTGAGCACCAACACCAGAGAAACCCAGGAGCACAATGAGCTCCCTCAGCAGAGGCTGTGGCTCAAATAGCCTGAGCCTCCGCCCACCACCCTTAGCACAATCACCTGGGAAAGGGAAGGGCAAACCACCAGCAGTTATAAAGTCAGCTGGAGGGGCAGCAGCACTGTTCTCACCTGCCTTAAATTTACAGCAAATGAGACCCTGAACAGAGAAAGTAACCCACCCCCCCCCCAGGAAATGACACTACTTGCTCCTGTGCTACAGCTACACCTATTGCATCAGCAATGAGACCAGGCAGGGAATTCAAATTAATTTGTCTGGGGTGTAGACAGAAAACCATAGATGCCCTTCCAAACTAGGTAAGAAACTAGCTCATTAAATGCAATGACATTGTTGTTACTGAAATTGATGGGCTTCAGTTTCCTATAAAAAAGCCAAAACACTCTGGGGTTATGCTTCATTTCTAGCAAGGCTGTGCATACCACCTTACTTCTACCAGAACTACCTTCTGGATAGGAATGAATCAAAAAGCAGAATTCCATCCCTTAAGAATTCCATCTCCAAAATATCTCTGGTTGCAAAACAAATTCTTTACTGTGACTAGCCAATGATGCAGAGTCCCCCGAGCATGTCTCCAGCTGACTCCCTTAACAGAGATACAAGAGCCCCAAAGCACAAAAAACACCACATGTTCATGCTCCTTTCCATGGTGGGGCATGGAAATACATGGGGGGAAGAGGAGCAGCCATGTCCCAGAAGGGCAGGGGGGCAACAACAGCCCCTGCAGTCATGCAGAAAAGGGTCAGCTGAAGCCACACCCCTGCACTTTGGGGGGGGGGGGGGGGGGGGGGGGGTGGCAGCCACAAATAACACCAAGAAAACATGGAACTTCAGGGATACAAAGCAGGTGGGAGGAAGGGGGTGACACCCCCACCAATCAGCATGGAAAAAAACTCACAGGGAAGGTGGGTTAGATGGATAATTCGCCATGGTAAGATACATGCGCAAGAACATGCACAGGCTGGGGGGGTCATGCATGAGGTTTACCTTCACCAGGGGGTCCACCTAGGTAATCCATAGGAGGTAAACTCACCTGGGATCATCTGCAACAGCAATTCCACTCTGGGGAAACCTCCTAACCTACAGCTTCCCAGAGACTCTGAGCTCTGCTCCATGCCCACAAAGTAAAGTCAATTCCCAAGGCTTGTAATCTACAAGGGGCCTGCCACAAGCTGCAAAGATTCTAGGGACAACGTGGCATTCTGTGGGCAATGAGGAAAGGCATCCCAAACCCTGAAAGGCACTGTGCCTCACGGCCCTTCTGCTTTCTTCAGAAATACTGAAACTCTATATACAAATACATACAGGACATTCACCCTAACCCCTGCTAAACAATGTCACCATCAGTCCCATTAAGAGAGATACCATCAACTCACACAGCATACAGCAAAACTGGTGAAAAAAACAAGGTTCCATTTTCAGTAAAGTTGGGAATTCCAGGGAAACACAATACATGAAGAATTAAAAAAAATACAATACATACTATTAAACCATATTTCTACCCCTGAACACTCAAAACAAAACTACGGACCTGAAACAAAAGAAAGAAAAAAAGCAGCTGTATACAAGTGTTACTTTCTACCACACATGCTGCTGAACCTTGACTGGTCCTCAAGCTCTTACCTCAGGCAGACACCTCTTTCCAAAGGGCTGAGCCAGCTCAAAAGCTGCAAAGCACTCAAGGAAGAGCTGAGCACCAACACCAGAGAAACCCAGGAGCACAATGAGCTCCCTCAGCAGAGGCTGTGGCTCAAATAGCCTGAGTCCCCGCCCACCACCCTTAGCACAATCACCTGGGGAAGGGCAAATCACCAACAGTTATAGGGTCAGCTGGAGGAGCTGCAGCACTGTTCTCACCTGCCTTAAATTTACAGCAAATGAGACCCTGAACAGAGAAAGCAACACTTACTGGTAACAACAATACCTGCTCCTGTACTACAGCTACAACTACTGCATCGGCAATGTGACCAGCTAAGGAGTTAAACTTAATTTTTCTGAGGCATAGACAGAAAAATATACATGTGCCTCCAAACTAGATAGGAAACAGTATAGGACAGATAGGAAAGAATTAAAAAGCAGTAATATGCAGCATCATAAAAGTAGACATAGAAGAAAAATTCAAATAGTGATGGGCTACAGGACAGGAAAGAATTAAAAAATAGGGACAGAACTGGTTAACAGAGATAAAAAATTTTGAAAAGTAACAGAACCAGTAATAATGGAAAAGTATGAAAAATAGGGACAGCAAACTAAAGAAATGAAGATGTAGAAAACAAAATCTAAGAAGTGACAGGACAGACAAGAAAGTATTAAACAATAGTGACAGCAAACTACATAGAGAAATAGAAATGAAATTTAAAGGTGATGGAGTGCAACACAGTGGAAAAACTTAAAAACAAAGTGAACTGGATAAAAAGTGACACAGAAAGAAAATTTTAACAGTGACAGCATTAAAGAAAGGCTAGAAAAAAATAAGGCTAGGGTAAATGAGAGACACAGAAAAAGTAAATGTAAGAAGTGGCAGGGTACACAAACAGCCGGGAAAGAACCAAAAGCTGTGGTACACTGCTTGCTAAAAATAGACATAGAAGGAAAATGTAAAAAATGATGGCATACAGGACAGGAAAAAAGTTTAAAAATGGGGAGAGAAAGATAGATAAATAGAGGTATGGAAAGAAAATTTTAAAAACAAGGTGGTGCAAGACAGGTGAAAAACCTAAAAATATACAGACAGTGAACTAACCATAGAAAGAAAATTTAAAAAGCAACCGCTTACAGGACATACAGGAAAGAACTCAAAAATAGGGACAGCAAACAGACACAGAAAGAAAATTTTAAAAGTGAGATGGTACAGGACAAAGAATAAAATTAAAAAACACAGACAGTGAATAGGTTAAAGTAGGCATAGAAAGCAAACTGGAAAAAAGTGACAGGTGTCATGTTTTAACCCCAGCTGGCAACTAATCACCACCCAGCTGCTTGCTTGCTGCCCCCCTGCAGCAGGATGGGGGAGAAAAATCAGCAAAAAACTAAAACTCACAGGTTGAGATAAAGGCAGTTTAATAGGTAAAGCAGAAGCCACACAGACAAGCAAAGCAAGACCAGGAATTCATTCCCCACTTCCCCTCAGCGGGCAGGTGTTCAGCCATCTCCAGGAAAGGAGGGCTCCATCCTGTGTAACGGTTACATGGGAAGACAAATGCCATCGCTCTGATTGTCCCCCCTTCCTTCTCCTTCCCCCCAGCTTTATATGCTGAGCATGACACCATATGGTCTGGAATGGCCCTCGGGTCAGTTGGGGTCAGCCATCCTGGCTGCGTCCCCTCCCGGCTCCTTGTTCAGCCCCAGCCTGCTCCCTGGTGGGACACGGTGAGAAGCAGAACGGCCCTTGACTCTGTGCGAGCGCTGCTCAGCAATAACAAAAACATCCCTGGGTTATCAATGCTGTTTTCGGCACAAATCCAGAACCGAGCCCCATACGAGCTACTGGGAAGAAAATTAACTTGATCCCACCCAAAACCAGCACAACGGGGTACGTGACAGAGGCAAAAGAATTAAAAAATGGGGACAGCTAACTAAACAAACAGACATAGGAAGAGAATTTAAAAGGTGATAGGCTACATGACAGACAGGCATAACTTAAAGACAGTGAATAGGTTAAAGTAGACATAGAAAGAAAAAGCAAAAAGCAACGGGGTACACAATAGTCAGGAAAAAATTAAAAACAGTGATACACAGCTTGATACTAGTAGACATAGAAGGAAAATTTAAGAAGTGATTGGGTACAGGACAGAAAAAAATTTTTAAAATAGCCACAGTGAACTAAAACTGAAAGATAGAAAGGAAATTTAAAAGTGACACAGGGGCACAGGACAGTGTAAAAAAAATAAAGACAGCAAACAGGATAAAAGTAGACATAGAAAGCAAATTTTCAAAGAAACAGGGTACACAACAGACAGGAAATAAATAAAAAAATAGCAGTAGGCAGCTTTATAAAAGTAGATGTAGCATCCTGGTTTAACCCTGGCCAGCAGCTAAGTACCATACAGCTGCTCGCTTACTTGCTCCCCAACAGTGGGATAGGGGGATAATGGGGAGGATAAACATGAGAAACTCAAGGGTTGAGATAAAAAGATTAGTAATTAAAAAGACATTTTTTAAAAAAGAGTTGTAAGAATAAAAAAACCCCAGCAAATGAAAACTATTGCTCACCACCAACTGATCAAGACTCAGCTGTTCTCTCAACCACTCTATAAGCCCCCCCCACCCCAGCGCCCACCCGTTCTCCAAACCGCCCTGAGCCCCCCCCATGCATGTTCTCTCAGGCACCCTGTGAAACCCCCCACCCCCGCGCGCCAGTTCTCTCAGCCGCCCTCTGAGCCTCCCCCAACACCGCGCGCACATTCTCTCAGCCGCCCTCTGAGCGCCCCCCTCACCCCCATGCGCACGTTCTCTCAGCTGCCCTGTGAGCACCCAGAGCACCCCCCAGCCTCCACAGAGGCAGCCCCCACCTCCCCCGGGCCACCCCCGCCTCTGACTTTCCCAGTCCAGGGGCGCCCCACCCGCTCACCTTCTCCCTCGGGGCAGCCACAGCCAGGACACCCTTCAGCTCCGCTCCTGCCTGGGCTCCCGGCAGCCCCTCCTCGGCCCCTCCCACAGCAGGAACTTCCCTAGCAGCCCCCCCCCTCAGCCCCTCCCCCGAGGCCCCGCCAACAGCAGTCTGACCACGCCCCTCCCCATAGGAAGATCAAGGGGCACAGAAGAACTCCCATTCCAAAGACAACACACAGCTAGAGAGCAAAGCTGCCAAAGCAGCCCAGAAGAGTGCAGCAAAAGAGAAACAGCAGGAACCTTCTGACGCCGATCCACGCTTCAGCCCTCTGAGCACAAGAAAAGCAGCACCTACTTGGTACAGTGCCGATGAGTAAGGGCATTCGAGACCCTAGGGACTGCTCCCAAAGCACACTCCACGCTCCCTGAGCACAAAGACTGATGATGGCGTCGAGACCCGAACAAGGTCTAAGGCACACAAGACAGAGTACACAAAGTACACACCGCCACAGACACAGGCCAGAACTGCCCTGCCCGGCACATGATGGTCTTGGGCTGAAAAGCAACCCGCTCCCTTCACCTGCCCAAACAGGACTGCTCCTGCTCTCCTACTCTCACTTTAAAACCCCTCCTGGCAATTCCCAGCTCTGTCCCTCCCTCCCAGCCGCTCCCCAGCCCGCATCCCTCAACTTAACTTTCAGAGGGCCAAGGGTACGAATCCAGCCTCCACACAAACCACATCAGCTAACTGGGACCATGTGGCAGTCACCAGGTTCCTCTTCATCACCTGCAGTGAAGACAGTAAAAATAAAAACACCACCAACACAATCAGAAGAGGCAGTAAGTAACCCATCAGCCCACACAAGCTACTTTACCAACAACCCACGTAATCACACACACACCACAGTGTTATGCTTATCTGCTCTTTCCAGGGTCACCCCCTGCGGCCATCATCTCTCAGGGTACCTGAGACAGGAAGAGGCACATAGTTAGCACAGCACTCATGAGAAGTCACCAGCCCCATGCTCCTCCTCCCTAAGCCACAGCTCACCTCAAAGGCTCATCCCATTCCAAAGCTGGCCCGCGTAGCACCTGCAAAACAGAAGGTAAACGCTTAATCAAGCAACCACCCAATACTTCGATATTCAACACCGACCCAGCCCACAACCACCTCAGCTCCTCGGACTCCACATCGGCCCGCAGCTTCACCCCTCCGAGGCTGCGTGCACCACCTGGAAAAAACAAAGCGGAACACGCGTGCTGATAGGCCGACCAAAACTGCAGCCTGCCCATTTCATTCGCAACTCCCTCTCCTCTACCTTGGCCACTCAACTACCCTGCTCTGTCATCAAGAGCTTGCCACCTCAAGGCATGCGTAGCGTCTGCAAAAAACACAAACAAGGGATGCTTTCAACTTGGCCAACAATAAAACACTCCAAAGGGACAGTTGTTTTGACCCAGCAGTCACGACTCACCTTGCACAAGTCACCTCCTCTACCCATGGCCCGCTTCGCTCCTTGCTTGTGACCTTCCAAATACAAGGAAAAAAGAACCCGCTCAGCTAATCCTAGTGCCACCAGCCACATCTTCCCTCCGATTCCTCTCACGGACTCACCTTCTTATACTCCGCTCCCCTCCTTCGTCGCACACAGCTTGTCCCTCTGCATCTGAAAAACATCCCATATTGAACGAGTCACCTGGCTGCAGGCAAGAGCTTCACAATTCCAGAGGTCTTGATTCTGTCTACGAAGTCCCTCTGGAGCGCAACTACAGCCTGCCATGTGAGAAAAAGAAAAAAATAGTAAAAAGGCCAAAACTTTAAGCCCTTCCCATGCAAGACCTGAGACCTTAGAGACTGAAATCTGCTTCATCACCCCCCAACAGCCCATGCCACACAGCTCCAATCACCTCTGTAGAACACTATCAGTGTGGCTGTCCACAAAGCCCACCAATGCCTACTCGATCCCAGACGACTTTACAACCCTTGCCTAAATCATCAAGGCAAATCAACGTGTCACCCATAGGCTCCTATTGCTGTTCCACCTACCCCTGACTCTAGATCCCCGGGCAGAGCAGCTCCAAGCCAAACGCACCCACACACACAACACACACAAGACAAAACGTACCAACAAGGTGATTCTGAGAGAGAGAAAACTCTCAGCAAGAAGAATGACTCCGGGATGAGAGTTGCCAGCCAGCAAGATGACCTACAGTGGCCAAGACCACGAAGCCAGGAGGCTCTACGACCGCGCCAAAGAAGAAGAGGCAAAAGGAACGGCCCGTTACAAGATGGGACTGTCAAAACCAAGATCACGGATGCACAAGAAGCCTGTCATCGAGACCTAGGAACATCAAAGTGCGGGGAAGAACTCCCATTCCGAGACAACACACACCTAGAGAGCAGAGCTGCCAAAGCAGCCCAGAAGAGCGCCGCAAAAGAGAACCGGCGGGAACCTTCCGACGCCAAACCACGCTGCAGACCTCCGAGCGCAAGAAAGCGGCACCCGATTGGCACAGTGCCGATGAGTAAGGCCATTCGAGACCCTAGGGACTGCTGCCGAAGCACACGCCACGCTCCCTGAGCGCAAGGATTGATGACTGCATCGAGGCCCAAACAAGGTCGAAGGCATGCAAGTCAGACTACACAAACTACACACCGCCACAGACAAAGGCCGGAACTGCCCTGCCCGGCACGCGCTGGTCTCAGGCTGAAAAGCAACCCGCTCCCTTCCCCTGCCCACGCAGGACGGCTCCTGCCCTCCTACTCTAACTTTGAAACCCCTCCCGGCACTTCCCAGCTCTGTCCCTCCCTCCCAGCCGCTCCCCAGCCCGTGTGCCTCAACTTAACTTTCAGAGGGCCGAGAGTACGAATCCAGCCTCCGCACGACTCACATCGGTTAACTGGGACCGTCCGGCAGTTGCCAGGTTCCTCTTCCTCGTCTGCAGTGAAGACAGTAAAAAAAAACAAACCACCAACAACACAATCAGAAGAGGCAGTAACCAACCCATCAGCAAACACGAGCTCATTTCTCAAAAGCCCACTTAATCTCACACACACACACACCCCCACCACACTGTTATGCTTACCTGCTCTTTCCAGGGTCACACCCTGCCACCATCATCTCTCAGGGTACCTGAGACAGCAAGATGCACAGAATTAGCACAGCAGTCGCTAGAAGTCACCGGCCCCATGCTCCTCCTCCCTCAGCCACAGCTCACCTCAAAGGCTCATGCCATTCCAAAGCTGGCCCGCATAGCACCTGCAAAACAAAAGGTAAATGCTTAACCGAGCAACCACCCAATACTTCGATATTCAACACCGACCCAGCCCACAACCACCTCACCTTCTCAAACTCCTCATTGGCCTGCGGCATGGCTCCTCTGAGGCTGCGTGCCCCACGTGGAAAAAACAAAGCGGGAGACGCATGCTGAGAGGCCGCCTGAAACCTTAGCCTGCTTGGACCGATTCCCAACTCCCTCTCCTCTACCTTGGCCGCTCAAATACCCCGCTCTGTCATCAAGAGCTTGCCACATCAAAGCATGCGCACTGCCTGCAAAGTCAAACAAGGGGTGATTCCAACTTTACCAACAAAGTAACACCTCCAAAGGAACAGTTCCTTTAACCCAGTAGTCAGAGGTCACCTTGCCAGAGACACCTCCAGCACTCATGGCCCGCTTCACTCCTTGCTTCGCAACTTAAAATTAATAAAAGAAAAAAGAAATCCCTATCAGCTAGTCATAGAGCCACCGGCTGCATCTTCCCTCCCACTCCACTCACAGATCCACCTCCTTATGGCACTCCGCTCCCCTCCTCCGTTGCTCTGGGGCACGCATCTCATCTCTCCGCATCTGAATAAAGCCCCATATTGAACAAATCAGCCTGGATGCAGAGCAAGAGCTTAACAAGTCCAGAGACTTTGATTCCATCTAGGAATACCAGTACTCCAGCTACAACCAGCCATTTAAAAAACAGTACAACCCTCCTATCGCTGTGCCACCTACCCCTGACTCAACAGCCCCAGGCAGATCGGCTCCAAGCCAAGCACACCTGTGCACGGACCAACACAACACAGAAGACTACAGACAAGGTGATTCAGAGAGAAAACTCTCAGCAAGAAGAATGACTCCCAGATGGGAGGTGCCATCCGGCAAGATGACCTACAGCGTCCAAAACACTGAGGCAAGGAGGCTCTACGGCAGACCCCCGAGGAGTCCCACGTAACAGCCTGTTAAAAGATGGTACTGTCAAAACCAAGACCATGGACACGCCAGAAGCCTGTCATGAAGATCTAGGAACATCAAGAGGCAGGGAAGAACTCCCAGTCTGAGAAAACAGACGACTAGAGAGCAGAGCTGCCAAAGCAGCCCGAAAGAACAACGCAAAAAGAACCAACTGGAATATGACGAGACCAATCCATGCTTTAGAGCTCCGAACACATGAAAAGAAGCACCTGATTGGTGCTGTGCCAATGAGCAAGAGCATTCGAAACCCTAGGGACGGCACCTAAAGCGCATGCCGCGCTCCCCCGGCAAAAAGCGCGATAAGGACATCGAGACCTGAGGAAGGCCTAAGGCACAGAAGACAGACTACACAAACTGCACACCACCATGGACACAGGCTGGAACTGCCCTGCCTGGGACACACTGCTCTCATGCTGAAAGGCAACCCGCTCCCTTTGCCTGCCCACACAGGACGGCTCCTGCCCTCCTACTCTAACTTTAAAACCCCTCCTGGCACTTCCCAGCTCTGTCCCTCCCTCCCAGCCTCTCCCCAGCCCGGGTCCCTCAACATAGCTTTCAGAAGGCTGAGGGTCCCAATCCATCCTCCACAAAACCACACAGGCTAACTAGGATGTTCCTCAAAGGGACACATTGCTCTTCAACATCTGCAATTTAAAAAACAAACAAACAACAAATCAGAAAAGGGAATAAGCATCCCACTGGCCAACGCCAACTACTTCCCCAACTCCCACCTCCTCACAAGTGCCACCATGTTCGCTTCCCCACTTGTTCGACTCAGACCCTGCAGCTGTCGTCACTCCTGCTACCTAAGGTACCGAGAGACAGCAAGTTAGCATGGCGCTCATGAGAATTCATCAGCCCCACACTCCTCCTCACTAATCCACAGCTCACCTCAAATGCTCATCCAATTCAAAGATAGCCCACACAGCACCTCCAGAACAGAAGGTAAACACTGAACCGAGCAGCCACATAATACTTTGCTATTCAACACCGACACGGCCGACTACCACCTCACCTTCTCAGACCAGCATGCAGCTTTGCAGGAGACCTTATAGCACACTTCACGGTACATAAAGGCTGCCTATAAGAAACCTGCAGAGGGACTTTTTACAAAGGAGTACAGCAATAGGACAAGGCTGTAATGACTTTAGCCCTAAAGAGGGTACATTTAGTTTAGGTGTTAGAAAGACATTTCTCACTAGGGGTGGCAAGGCACTGGAACGCATTGCCCAGAGAACCTGCAGGTGCTCCCTCCCTGGAAGCATTCAAGGCCAGGTCAGATACGGCTTTCAGCAACCTGGTCTCACGGAAGGTGTCCCGGGGGGGGAGGGGTGTGGGGTGGAACTAGAGGATCTTTATGGTGCCTTCCAACCCAAACCATTCTACAATTCTATGACATTCAAAACCAACTGGAAAACTCATCTGAGAAGGGCTGGTGAACCCTCCTCCCTTTCCCAGCAGTCCCAAAACTTAAGAAACCCCTTTTCTTCTCCTCAACACTCAGGAAAGGAACCCCACTGCTTCCTCAATCTGCACTCCTGAACCCCCTTCAGTGGCTACTCCTCAGGAGCCACTCTTCTGAGACACATCCCAAATTCCGGGGGCACCCCCTAACCTACAGCTTCCCAGAGAATCTGAGCTCTGCTACATGCCCACAAAATAAAGTCAAGTCCGAAGGCTTCTAATATAAGAGGGGCCTGCCACCAGCTGCAAAGATTCTAGGGACAACATGGCATTCTGTGGGCAATGAGGAAAGGCATTGAGGCATCCCAAACCCTGAAAGGCATTGTGCCTCACAGCCCTTCTGCTTTCATCAGTAGTACTAAAACTCCATATTCAAATACATACAAGACACTCCCCCTAAGCCCTGCTAAACAATGTCACCATCAGTCCTGTTAAGAGAGATATCATCAACTTATACAGCATACAGCAGAACTGTTAAAAAAAATAAGGTTCCATTTTCGAAAAAGTTGGGAATTCCAGGGAAACGCAACACATGAAGAATTAAAAAAAACAACAGTGCCTGCTATTAAACCATCTTTCTACCCCTGAACACTCAAAACAAATCTACTGACCTGAAAAAGAAAGGGGGGGAAAAAAGCACAGCTGTATACAAGTGTTACTTTCTACCACACATGCTGCAGAACCTTGAGTGGTCCTGAAGCTCTTACCTCAGGCAGACACCCCTTCCCAAAGGGCTGAGCCAGCTCAAAAGCTGCAAAGCACTCAAGGAAGAGCTGAGCACCAACACCAGAGAAACCCAGGAGCACAATGAGCTCCCTCAGCAGAGGCTGTGGCTCAATTAGCCCAAGCCTCCGCCCACCACCCTTAACACAATCACCTGGGAAAGGGAAAGGGCAAACCACCAGCAGTTATAGAGTCAGCTGGAGAGGGAGCAGCACTGTTCTCACCTGCCTTAAATTTACAGCAAATGAGACCCTGAACAGAGAAAGTAAACTCCCCCAGGAAAGGACACTAATTGCTCCTGTGCTACAGCTACACCTATTGCACCAGCAATAGGACCAGGTATGAAATTAAATTTAATTTGTCTGGGGTGTAGATAGAAAACAATAGATGCCCTTCTAAACTAGGTAAGAAACTGGCTCATTAAATGCAATGACATTGTTGTTGTTACCAAAATTGATGTGCTTCAGTTTCCTATAAAAAAGCCAAAACGCTCTGGGGTTATGCTTCACTTCTAGCAAGGCTGTGCATACCACCTTACTTCTACCATAACTACCTTCTGCATAGGAATGAATCAAAAAGCAGAATTAGATCCCTTAAGAATTCCATCTCCAAAATATCTCTGGTTGCAAAACAAATTCTTTACTGTGAATAGCCAATGATTCAGAGTCCCTCTGAGCATGTCTCCAGCTGACTCCCTTAACAGAGGTACAAGAGCCCCAAAGCACAAAACACACCACATGTTCATGCTCCTTTCCATGGAGGGGCATGGAAATACATGGGGGGAAGAGGAGCAGCCATGTCCCAGAAGGGGAGGGGGGCAACAACACCCCCTGCAGTCATGCAGGAAATGGTCAACTTTAGCCACACCCCTGCACTTTGGGGGCGGGGGATGAAACAGACAGGACAGCAGCCACAAATAACACCAAGAATACATGGAACTTCAGGGATACACAGCAGGTGGAGGGGAAGGGTGTGACACCCCCACCAATCGGCATGGGAAAAAACTCACAGGGAAGGTGGGTTAGATGGATAATTTGCAGTGGTAAGATACATGCACAAGAACATGCACATGCTGGGGGGGTCATGCATAAGGTTTACCTTCACCAGGGGCTCCAACTAGGTAATCCACAGTAGGTGAACTCATCTGGGATAATCTGCAACAGCAGTTCCACTCTGGGGGAACCTCCTAACCTACAGCTTCCCAGAAACTCTGAGCTCTGCTACATGCCCACAAAGTAAAGTCAATTCCCAAGGCTTGTAATCTACAAGGGGCCTGCCACAAGCTGCAAAGATTCTAGGGACAACTTGGCATTCTGTGGGCAAGGAGGAAAGGCATCCCAAACCCTGAAGGGCACTGTGCCTCATGGCTCTTCTGCTTTCTTCAGAAATACTAAAACTCCATACACAAATATATACAGGACATTCACCCTAATCCCTGCTAAACAATGTCACCACCAGTCTTGTTAAGAGAGATATCATTAACTTACACAGCATACAGCAAAACTGGTGAAAAAAACAAGGTTCCATTTTCAGTAAAGTTGGAAATTCCAGGGAAACATAATACATGAAGAATTAAAAGAAAAAAACCAAACAAAAACAAACAATGCATACTATTAAACAGTCTTTCTACCCCTGAACACTCAAAACAAAACTACGGACCTGAAAAAAAGAAAAGGGGAAAAAAACTGCATACAAGTGTTACTTTCCACCACACATGCTGCAGAACCTTGAGTGGTCCTGAAGCTCTTACCTCAGGCAGATACCTCTTCCCAAAAGGCTGAGCCAGCTCAAAAGCTGCAAAGCACTCAAGGAAGAGCTGAGCACTAACGCCAGAGAAACCCAGGAGCACAATGAGCTCCCTCAGCAGAGGCTGTGGCTCAAATACCCCTGAGCCCCCGCCCACCACCCTTAGCACAATCACCTGGGAAAGGGGAAGGGCAAGCCACCAGAAGATATAAAGTCAACTGGAGGAGGAGCAGCAGCACTGTTTTCACCTGCATTAAATTTACAGCAAGTGAGACCTTGAACAGAGAAAGCAACACTTACTGGCAACTACAATACCTGCTCCTGTACTACAGCTACAACTACTGCATTGTCAATGTGACCAGGTAAGGAGTTAATTTTAATTTTTCTGAGACGTAGACAGAAAAAGACACGTGTGTCTTTAAACTAGGTAGGAAATTAGCTCGTTAAATACAATAACAATGTAGTTATTAAAATCACATCGGTCAACGGCGAGGCCAGCAGACGCAATGGTAAGTTGGTGGCTAAGCGCTAGATTGAGGCAGACCGGGAGGTTCCCGAGGTCCAGGAGCCCCGGGGAAGAGCAGAGGGACCGTGCAGAGCAGGCAGCTCTCACGAGACAGGCTGCCGCGGCGTGGGCATTGCCAGGGGCAACTGTGGGAGATTTAAATGGCCCTGAGGAGCACAGGAAGCAGGGCGTGGTGCGTCAGAAAGGTGTGTCGTGGTGTGGCAGTTTGCGTGGCAGTTCGTGAGGGCAGGGCGCAGCCCCCCCCCCCCCCAGCTCAAGCAGGCTACTGAAGCGGTGGGCATCGTCCTCAGGAGACGACCCCAGTATCGCTGCCACTGAGGTGAAAGCCATCGCTAGGAAAAATGTGGTGACGCAGACTGAGCTCCCATGTAAACGTGCAGCTGTCCGGGTATCTGGCTGCGGGGAGTGCCCGAGTCTATCACTGATGCTGGAGGGCAGCGGGGACACCTCTTGTGTGAGATGTGACCAGGTAGATGATCTGCTCAGCCTG
The DNA here is from genome assembly GCF_929443795.1 of Astur gentilis. Taxonomy (NCBI): domain Eukaryota; kingdom Metazoa; phylum Chordata; class Aves; order Accipitriformes; family Accipitridae; genus Astur; species Astur gentilis. The sequence goes on from NC_064914.1 coordinate 9,714,456, forward strand.
GTGGCAGACCTGAAGGAGGAAGTGGAAAGGTTGAGGAGTATCAGGGAGTGTGAGAGGGAGGTAGATTGGTGGACCCACACCCTACCATCCCTGGGGCAGAGGCAGCAGATGGAGGCTCTGCGAGAAGCGGAGGTTCCCCTGCGCCCTCGCCACCGGGCAGGAGGGGACCTAAGAGATGCAGGGGAATGGATACAGGTCCCTGCTCGGGGAGGCAGGTGAGTCCCCTCCCGGTCTCCCTCACCTTCCCAGTTGCCCCTACGGAACAGGAACGTGGCTCTGGAACTTGAGGACCAGGTCAATGAAGATCAGGGTGTAGGTGAAGCCCTATCCAGGGAGGTGCCCAGGCTCAGTCGGGCAGCCCCATGTGTTCCCAAAGCCCCCCAAAAAAAGAAAACAGCGGGTAATTGTCATAGGCGAGTCCCTTCTGAGGGGGACAGAGGGCCCAATATGCAGTCCTGACCCATCCCACAGGTTGAGGAGGAGAGGGAAGGCCGATAAGGCAGATATTGTGCTGAGAGTCTGTAACAGACCGCCTGACCAGGTTGAAGAGACGGATGAATCATTCTACAAGCGGCTGGCAGGGCACTGGGGCGATTAGTGGAAGGAGCACAGGTAGTGTTTTCCTCAATCCCTTAGTGGCAGGGAAATATACTGAAAGGAACAGGAAACCACACCCGGTGATTACGTGGCTCAGAGGCTGGCGCCATCGGTGGCGTTTGGGGTTTTTTGATCACGGGGAGGTTTACACGGCACCGGGCTTGCTAGCGACAGATGGTATCCGGCTATCTCAAAGGGGTAAAAGAATCCTCGCTCGTGAGATGGTGGGCCTCATAGAGAGGGCTTTAAACTAGGGTTGAAGGGGGTAAGTGTAGAGGAATGGTTAATGGAACAGGGTCACAAGTCTGCAGAGGCATTGTGCAAGCAAGAAGATTACTGCTGAGACAAGACAGTGGCGAAAGTAAGGAACTTTGTGAAGAGAAGTTGTAGTTGAAGAAATGTAAAAATAAGTAGCCTGTAACCGCAAGTACGTACAGTATGTGAGTGTAACTTTTTTATCATGTAGCCAATAAGAGAATGACTAGTAGGCATATGTTATAGAAATCATATAAAAGAACCCTGTTAGAAATAAACATTGAAGACGCTTGCAGGATCTCATATTGAGTGTTCTGTGTCTTCCCTGCTCGAAACTCTCTGCAAGTGGTGCCCAAACAGGGACCGACAGGGACTTACACTTTCCCTGTGGAAACCAGTGGAGAGGAGAAGATCAACAGAAAAGTCCTGCCATGCAGCCAGCAGGAGCCTTTGCACATGTGATAATGCAGATGGAAATGGGTCCTGAGAAATGTCTGGAGTCCATGCGTTTGGCTCGGGAAGGCCTGTCAAACGTAAGGGAAACTCCAGCCACTCCATCATATATGTCAATCAAACAGGAAACCCAAGAGCCTTTGTGGATAGGCTCACAGCAGCCTTGAATAAGGCAAATATGCCTCCGGCTCTAAAAGCTGCACTGTTGCGACAATGTGCTTTGGAAAACGGTAACGCTGCCGCCAGAGCTGTATTGGTTACTTTGCCAGCTGATGCATCAATTGAACTAATGTTAGAACGTATGAGCAAGGTCCCTGTAGGTCCACAAGCAATGTTAGTGGAATCATTGGAGAAACTAGGGGAAAAGTTAATTGAAGGTCAACAACAGCAACAACAAGCCTTTGCAGCCACCCTTGCACCTTTAAAACCAGCAGGGGGCAATAGAGGCTTTAATGACAGTAGGGGTGGAAAGTTTAAGTGTTATAGGTGTGGAAAGCTAGGTCACAAGAGACAACAGTGTAGGGAGCCAGGAGTTTGGTGCCAGAACTGCCGGCAAGACACCCACAGTACCACTGCGTGCCGTTGATCGGGAAACGGGATGTCGAGCGCTAGGGGTCGCAGCGCGAGGACACCAATCGCGGCTCCGGTATCATTGAGGGACAACCTTACGCCAGCTCCAGAGCCACATCTCAACTCACCCCAGCGGGACAACCATCTCCAGCAACGCTTGGCAGCCTCGGATTGGACTTGGCAACAGCAGTAGATGTTACACTTATTGACCCTAAACCACAAAAGATTGCTACAGGAATATGCAGAAAAATAATTATAAATGGCGAGAGACAAGGGGCATTGCTGTTGGGACGTTCATCAAGTGGAATAAAAAGAATATTTGTGCTGCCTGGAGTAATAGACAGCGACTTTGAAGGTGAAATCTATATTGTAGCACAAACTTTGTTTCCTCCAATTGTTATACTGAAGGGAAGCAAGATAGCACAGTTGGTGCCATTGTTACAATTAACCAAGGGAATGACAACTGGAAATCAGCAAATTAGAGGTGATAGAGGATTCGGCTCGACAGGAGGATTAGTGATGTTATCCATGCCTCTCACAGAAAGACCAATAACAACAGTCACTCTGGAAAATAAAGGGGAGAGAGTTATTTTACAAGCCTTGTTGGACACCAAAACTGATATTTCTATCGTCGGTGAACATTTTTGGCCAGAATCGTGGCCAACAAGGACTGTTGCTGGAGGCGTGGAAGGAGTTGGGGGAACAGCTAGTGTTCAACAAAGTCAGGATAGAATTGTAGTTTATCTAGATGGACAAAGAACCAATGCCACAATTACTGTAATGCCCTTCCCTCATGGAGTTTCAGCCTTGATTGGATGAGATATTCTTCTCCAGTTAGGAGTAAGATTGACAACTGAGTCGCCTTTTTAGGAGCGGTCACCGATTGGACTTTCCCGATTCCTTTAGTTTGGACAAATGATGAACCTGTCTGGATCGAACAGTGGCCGCTAAGGAAGGAAAGTCTGGAACAAGCAGAAATATTGGTAGATGAACAATTAGCGTTGGGACATATTAAACCTTCAACTAGCCCGTGGAATACACCCATTTTTGTTATCAAGAAAAAATCGGGCAAATATCAGCTATTACATGATCTCAGAGCAGTCAATGAACAGATGCAAGCCATGGGAGCGCTTCAACCGGGAATGCCTAGCCCAGCTATGTTACCGATAGGCTGGCATTTATTAATTATTGACTTAAAAGACTGTTTTTTCACCATCTTTTTACATCCCAGAGATACTGAACGCTTTGCTTTTACGTTACCATCTGTTAATCGAGCTGGCTCAGCTCGCAGATTTGAACGGATTGTACTTCCACAAGGCATGAAAAACAGTCCTACTTTATGTCAACTTTTTGTGGACGATGCCCTGAGAGAAATCCGATCAACCTGGGACAAGACGATAATATATCACTATATGGATGATATTTTGTTGGCCCAACAACAACCATTTTCTGCAAACCAGGAACAATATCTTGAAGAGACATTATATAAGCATGGTTTGAAAATTGCAACAGAAAAGATACAATGTCAACCAGTGTGGAAATATTTGGGATGGCTTATTACAGACTCCCAGGTACGGTCACAAAAACTAGAAATACAGACTGATGTCAAGACTTTGAACGATGCACAAAAGCTGCTAGGAGACTTACAGTGGCTGAGACCAATAGTGGGAATTACCAATGAGGAGTTAGAAGTTTTACGACCTTTGTTAAAGGGAACTGATCCGTCCTTACCTGTGAAATTATCAAGTCTGCAAGAAGAGACAATAAAAAACATCTCCACTGTCATTACATCTCGTATGGTGGACCGCTTTGATCCAGATTTACCTGTCGATCTCGCTATCTTACACTCCAAGAATCGGTTCATAGGTACATTAACCCAATGTAAAAAGAAAAAGGGGGAGCCTCGGGTTTTAGAGTGGCTCTTTACGTCTTTGCGACCAAAAAAGACGATACGACAAAAAGATGAAAATTTGGCAGAGTTAATTCGTAAAGGTAGAATGCGATTGTTACAGATTTTGGGTAAAGAACCGGGAACAATTTATCTCCCAATTCGGCGAGAAGATTTGGACTGGTGGTTACAACATTCGGAAATGTTGCAATTGAGTTTATTGACCCAGGGTGTGTCTATCAATTTAAGCCCTTTAAAAAGTCCAGTGCTAAAATGGATGTCTGGAACAGGATGGATTGAAAAACCAAAGAGAAGTGAAGCTCCTATTTAGAATGCATTAACCGTTTATACAGATGCAGGTAGAAAATCACAGACAGCAGCTGTCACCTGGGAAGTGAATGGACAGTGGAGTCATCAGATAATTGCAGCAGAAAAAGGAGATTCGCTGCAATTGTTAGAATTGTCAGCAGTCGTATGGACTTTTGTTAAGTGGATAAATGAACCAATTAATGTTGTTTCTGATTCGTTATATGTGGCTGGAATAGTATACTGAATAGAAGGAGCAAGGATAAAAGAGGTTAACAATCCTAGATTGTTTGCATTATTACGGCAACTTCAATCTGCTGTACATCAACGGTCAGAACCATATTGCGTGATTCATATTAGAAGTCATAAATGGTCAGAAGGTTTGGGTGAAGGTAATCAGAAGGCTGATCAATTGGTATCTTTGACTGTACCTCTAAGTGAGTTTGTGAAAGCTCGTGAGGCACGTGAAGCCTTTCGCCAAAATGCCAAGGGACTGTTCAAACAATTCAGAATTACCATAGATGAGGCTAAAGGTATTGTACGAAGCTGTCCAAAATGCAGCCGTTTTGGTCCGGGTTTGGGAATAGGAGTAAATCCCAGGGGTCTTGGTCCGAATGAACTATGGCAAATGGATGTAACCCATGTAAATGGATTTGGGCGTTTAAAATATGTTCATGTAACCATTGATACTTACAGTAAATATATATGGGCAACAGCTCAGGCTGGAGAAAAGGCACTCCATGTAGTTAGACATCTTACTACATGTTTTGCTGTTATGGGGGTGCCTCAAGAGATTAAGACTGATAATGGTCCAGCATATATCAGTACAAAAGTTCAAAAGTCTGTGCAAATGTGGGGGGTGAAACATGTAACAGGTATACCACACTCACCCGCTGGTCAAGCTATTATAGAAAGAACACATCAAGTATTAAAACGATATTTAGTGAAGAATGATGATACTGTGGATATACAAGAACGTCTAGCTCGTACATTGTTTACTTTAAATCATCTTTGTATTTTGGGGCAAGATCAGCCTGCAGCCTGGGTTCATGATATAAAGCCAAAACCAAAGTCTGCCGAGTCGCCAAAAATTAGGGTTAAATATAGAGATTTGAAAACTGGGATTTGGCAAGAACCAGCTGAAGTTGTTTATCAGGGAAGAGGTCACATGTGTGTACTTACGCCAACAGGGTTACAATGGATTCCGTCCAGATGGACTAGACCGGCTGTAAACGATGTTTCTACTGAGACGCCTGGTTTGTAAATAGAACTATAGACTGTTTAATCATTACTAACAATTTTGAACCTTCGCTTGCTTTATAACAGAAAATGGATAGAACTATAACTGGGATGAAGATTTTAATCACATGGTCTGTTATCTTAGGAAAGGGATTGGGAAACCTTCACAAGATTGATCTTCGACAGAATATGTGGATTACTTGGGCTAACGAGACAGGACAGGATTCATTTTGTCCATCATTAGCTACCCCATCTGATCCGTTTCGTACGTGCTTAATTGGGGTCCCTTTAAAAAACATGAGAGGATTTGGGCCTTGGACGACAGCCAAAGTTTATGATCTAAATCAAGCAAAGACTGATTTCTGTACCATTCGGCCTGGATTAACCACAAACAATTGGTGTGACACATTAAATATCTCCACAAATCCTTTGGGAGCCCAAACACATAGCATTATTAAGAAATTGAATGTTACTGGTATAGAGCCTCAGGAACTTAATATTTTGGGGTCTGTACCTGGAGATTATTGTTTAACTTTTGGGGATTATCAAGGTAAAGATTTAGTTAAAATTAAGAACTTTAGACCTGAAAAGCCAAGAAATGATAGTATCTGGATTACCCCTAAATCTTTTTGGTACTATAACATTACTGGTTATTGTAATGGTTGGAATTGGCCCGTAACCGGGTATGGCAAAGTAAAAAAAGGCAAAAATGTTACCACCAGGACTATTTCTTATTTGTGGGGATCGTGCTTGGCCAGCTATACCTACAAAAGCACAAGGAGGACTGTGTTATCTTGGCAAATTAAAGTTGTTTGCCCCCAGCATTCATCAATTGTTGAATATGAGTAATATAAGTCACAAATCTAAACGTGCTAGATGTGATACATATCAATTGGGACCTGAATGTAAAGATAATGTGGAATTGTGGGAACGCCCGACTGTTATTTTAGCATCTCTTTTTACACCCCAAGCTGCCTCTGCCAAAGCACTAACCCAATTAAAACGGCTAGCTTCTTGGACAGGAAAACAAATTAATATTACCTCCAGAATAGTAGATGAACTCATCACTGATGTCGATGGTATACGGCATACCTTATTGCAAAATCGAGCTGCCATTGATTTTTTGTTGTTAGCACAGGGCCACGGTTGTGAATAGTTTGAAGGAATGTGTTGTAGGAATCTTTCTGATCACTCTGAATCTATTCATAAGAAACTTTCCCAATTGCAAGATAACATGAAAAAGCTTACTGTTGTTATAAATCCTGTTGATGACTGACTTGAAAATGGGGAATTACCGGTTGGTTAAAAACCTTGATGAAGGTAGGCATTCGGTTTTTTGTTATTATCATTATTGTACTTGTTATTATTTGTCGTACTTTTTCTTGTATGAAGAAGGGTCTAGAATCAGTTGTGAATCCAGTTTGGATTGTTCAACAAAAAGAAAAAGGGGGAATTGTTGAGGAATGCTAAATGGAACAGGGTCACAAGTCTGCAGAGGCGTTGTGCAAGCAAGAAGATTTCTGCTTCGACAAGACAGTGGCGAAAGCAAGGAACTTTGTGAAGAGAAGTTGTGGTTGAAGAAATGTAAAAATAAGTAGCCTGTAACCGTAAGTATGTGCGGTATGTGAGTGTAACTTTTTTATCATGTAACCAATAAGAGAATGAGTAGTAGGCATATGTTATAGAAATCATATAAAAGAACCCTGTTAGAAATAAAGATTGAAGACGCTTGCAGGATCTCATATTGAGTGTTCTGTGTCTTCCCTGCTCGAAACTCTCCGCAGGTAAGGGATAAGACTAGGTGCACCAGAGATGAGCCTGGGGGCAGCGTGTGCTGATGTTAGGGGTGGATTCGATAGGCCAGCTCGAATGCATCTATGCCAACGCATGCAGCACAGGCGTTAAACGGGAGGAGCTGGAAGCCATCGCGCGGCAGGATAGATATGACTTAGTCCCCATCACGGAAACACGGTGGGGCGCCTCCCGTGAGCAGAGTGCTGCGACGGATGGCTACGAGCTCTTCAGAAGGGATCGGCAAGGTAGAAGAGGTGGCGGGGTGGCTCTCTGTTAGGCAGGGTTTGGACAGTACAGAGCTACCCGAGTGCGATGACAAGGCGGAGTGCTTATGGGTAAGGATGAGAGGGAAGGCCAATAAGGCAGATATTGTGCTGGGAGTCTGTTATAGACCGCCTGACGGGGTCAAAGTGATGGATGAATCGTTCTACAAGCGGCTGGCAGTAGTCTTAGAATCACGTGCCCTTGTTCTCGTGGGGGACTTCAAGTGTCCAGACGTCTGCTGGAACTATGCCACAGCTGAGAGTAAACAGTCTAGGAGGTTCCTGGAGCGTGTGGAAGATAACTTCCCGACACAGGCGGTAGGTGAGCCGACCAGGGGAGGAGCCTTGCTAGATCTATTGGTTACGAACAGGGAAGGACTGGTGGGAGGTGTGATGGTCACAGGCCGTCTTGGGCTTAGCAACCGTGAAATGACAGAATTCTCAATTCTTGGTGAGGCAAGGAAGGGGGGTAGCAAAACCAGTGCTCTGGACTTGCGGAGGGCAAACTTTGGCCTCGTTGAGGCACTGGTTGAGAGAGTCCCTTGGGAGATGGTCCTGAAGGGCAAAGGGGTCCAGGAGGGACAGACGTTCTTTAAGAAGGAAATCTTAACAGCTCGGGACCAGGCTATTCCCCCGTGCCACAATGTCGAATCGCCGAGGAAAACGACAGGCCTGGCTGAACAGGGGGCTTTTGCTAGGAGTCGGGAAACAAAAGGAGAATTTATCATCTCTGGAAGAAAGGGCGGGCAACCTGGGAGGAGTACAGGGATCCTGTTAGGTCATAGAGAAAGGAAATTAGAAAGACAAAAGCTCAGCTAGAAGGAAATCTGTCCGCTGTCATAAGAGACGACAAAAAATGTTTTTACAAATACATTAATGGTCAAAAGAATCCCAAGGAGCATATCTATCCTTTAAGGGATACAGAAGGGAACGTTGCTACCAGAGATGAGGAAAAGGCCGAGGTACTTAATGCCTTCTTTGCCTTAGTCTTTAAGAGGGAGACCAGTTGTCCTCAGGGTACTCTGCTTCCTGAGCTGGAAGGTGAGGATGAAGAGCAGAATATATTCCCCCCCCCCCCCCCCTTTAATCCAGGAGGAAATAGTTAGTGACCTACTATGCTATCCAGATGCTCACAAATCCATGGGACCAGATGGAATCCATTCCAAGAGGGCAGAGGGAACTGGCAGAGGTGGTTCCCAAGCTGCTCTCCATCATCTATTTGTGATCCTGGTCAACAGGGGAGGTCCCAGAGGACTGGAGGCTTGCCGGTGTTATGCCCATTTACAAGAAGGGTTGGAGGGAGGATCCAGGGAACTACGGGCCTGTCAGCCTGACCTTGGTACCGGGGAAGATTATGGAACAGTTTGACTAGAGCGGTCACGTGGCAAGTCTGGGACAAGCAGGGGATTGGGCCTGGTCAGTGTGGGTTTATGAAAGACAGGTTCTGCTTGACCAACCCAATCTCCTTCTATGACCAGGTGACCCACCTAGTGGATGAGGGAAAGGCTGTGGATGTTACCTACCTTGACTGCAGCAAGGCCTTTGATACCATCTCTCATGGCATATTCCTCGAGAAGCTGTCGTCTCCTGGCTTAGGCAAGCGTACTCTTTGCTGGGTGAAAAACTGGCTGGATTTGATTCCATTCTAGGGAACAGAACAGAGATGTAGCAAGAATGGAAAAAAAGGAAGGCAGGGAGAACAGCGTGACAGACGATAATCATGACAAGAGATAGAGAGAGACTATGAAAAGCACAGGAGGGTGCAGAGTGAGAGAAGACATGAATAAAAAGAGTAGGGAGCACCACAAAGGGTCAGGGAAAGAGAAGAACAGGAAGGACAACAGGGACAGTGAAATACAGAATAAAAAAACCCTCACATATTACACACATCTAATCCACTATCAAGCCCACTTCAGAGTTACACAGTACCTCAGCCCCTTTAAGAAAAGTAACACCGCGCCCGAGCCCATTTCGGCGGCGCACCGCACCGCGCCCGAGCCCATTTCGGCGGCGCACCGCACCGCGCCCGAGCCCATTTCGGCGGCGCACCGCACCGCGCCCGAGCCCATTTCGGCGGCGCACCGCACCGCGCCCGAGCCCATTTCGGCGGCGCACCGCACCGCGCCCGAGCCCATTTCGGCGCCGCACCGCACCGCGCCCGAGCCCATTTCGGCGGCGCACCGCACCGCGCCCGAGCCCATTTCGGCGCCGCACCGCACCGCGCCCGAGCCCATTTCGGCGCCGCACCGCACCGCGCCCGAGCCCATTTCGGCGCCGCACCGCACCGCGCCCGAGCCCATTTCGGCGCCGCACCGCACCGCGCCCGAGCCCATTTCGGCGCCGCACCGCACCGCGCCCGAGCCCATTTCGGCGCCGCACCGCACCGCGCCCGAGCCCATTTCGGCGCCGCACCGCACCGCGCCCGAGCCCATTTCGGCGCCGCACCGCACCGCGCCCGAGCCCATTTCACGGTTGTGGAGCTACAGAACCACTTTCAAAGTTGTGCAATCACTAGAGGCAGGAATGCACCCCTTTTCCGTTAACCCAGCAGCAGCTACATGTACCTCAAGGTATCTACAACTCGCCCTTGGATGCCTAATTCCAACAGACACTTTCACTTACTTCAACATATAAGTTTACCTATGGACACTAAACGCCCATGCTTCCCTCTACGCTTCCCTTTGTGATTGCCATTAGTACTGCGATTCCCACAAGGACACCCGTCTTTTTGTCATTTTGTATTTAGTGCTTCATTTGGTCCATTACGCATTCCACATACTTCCAGCTATGTCAGTGTTTCAATCCAATTCTACAAGGTACTTTTTCTATAATACATAGAAAAGATTTATGGCCTCACTCGTTAAATGTTTGACACTATTAGTTCTAGTCCTCTTTTAATCATTATTTTTACAAATACATTTAAACTCCAAAAAATCTAGCATTACCTGAAGAAGAAATGCCACTATTCAGTACCTGCAATGCTCTACGGAGTGGTCTTTTCCACATTCCTCGCTCCCATTACATCCGTCGCTGCACATCCAGAAGTTTTACTCCCTGAGGTGACAATACCTGCACGATCCCTGTTCCCGGGCAGCAAATGAGGGAGCTCTGCTCATCTTGACAGATCATCCACCTCCAAACCTCAATAAAAAAACAGAAACTGAAAAATATCATTACATCACAAGCTACAAAGAGCACCCAAATATTTTTTTTACAAACCCACCACAGACAAACAGAGTTACACTCACGCACTTCACAACCCTGGCCTACTCCATCCTGGCCATCTAGTCCAACTCCCCCCACCCTTCGCCTGCAAAATCCTCAACTGTCTTCCAAAGACCATCCACCGAACAACATATTTCCCTGTGCTGACTGGCAATTTTCAGGTTCCAGGGGAGCGCTCCATGGGAACACCGTTCCCGGGAGCCTTGGAAAAAAATCACCCTGCCAGTGAAAACCCAGGCCCAAGCCGAACCCCTGTCCAAACACTGGCAATAAGCATTGCCTCATGGAGCAGCTGGCACCAGAGAAAATAAAAACATCGGGGCAGGGGAGGACACACCAAAAACCAACCTATATCCCAGCTGGGGTTTTTTATTCTAAGTTTTTGGGTTATTTTCCTAATTCCCTGAAAAAAATCTCAGCTCTACATCCAGCCTGAAAGGAAAAAAAAAAAAAAAAAAAAAAAAAAAAAGTCTAAACCACATAACCCTACAGGATTAGACACATTCACAACACACCACTCGTTCAGATCACATGCACGCCAGCCCTCACTCTCAACTCATCCATCCTACCGCCCACAGGCCTCTAGAGATCAACACCCCGTGCCTGCGGCAGCAGGGGCCTCAAAAAATCACCCTACCTGCAAAAACCCAGGCCCCAGCCCAACCTCCTTCCAACCTCCCCACTAACTCCCCTTCCGTTACACCAATGTTTCAACACACACAATCATCTCCACCATCCGTGCATTTTCAACCCAATACTGAGCTTTCACAGTGCCACGTGTCACAGTCCAACCTCCGTAGCAGCCATGTCACCTAAACACAAGGTTCCTTCAAGCACCTCTCGTGCCCTGTCATCACCTGCAAAAGCAACACACAAAGCTTGTCAACAGACACTTCATCCTCGAGAGAGAAGTCAAGTCCTCCACCGCTCCCCTACCCTGCTTCCCACCTATTCCAAAAATAACACATCCTCACAGCCAGTGTCCTCCATGGCACTTGAAAAAAACCAGAGCATCACAAACACAGAGCTCTCCCAAAGTTACCGATCGCTCCAAGACCCATCATGCTGCTACTCAGACCTCCAAGGCCTTGACCAGTTCTAGAGACTTGCCACAAAGCATCCGCATAAACAAGATGAACACCATTGCCCAGTTCCTGCCTTACTCAATGCTAGTTCACAGCCCAATTGCGATCCCCTCAACTCTTTGCATGCAAAGAGCCCAAAGTCATTAAACCTTCTACGCTGCCGCTACAATGCCATACAAGACACACACGAACATAGAACCATGTAATTCACATGCAAATGTAATGCCATACAAGGCAGTACTCTTACCTCGGTCAAGGCAAAACAACTCGGAGCACTGCCATACCAGTCAAACCAGAACAGGGCCAATGCAAGACACTATCACGTGACAGTCAATACAAGTACAGACCAAAACAATACCAAACCAATACAGAACCGTAGAAGGCAAGGCAGTCTCAGGTGGCAATCGATACAAGTACAGAGCACTGCAATACAAAACACAACGCAGGGTCAGGCATTGCAAGACAGTCTCACATGACAGTCGATACAAATACACAACAAAACAACACAAGGCAAAGGCAAATACAGACCAATACAATGCAAGAAAACTGCAAAACACAGCAAAGCAAAGCAGTCTCATAGAGCCACCGGCCGCATCTTCCTTCAGAGTCCACTCACGGACCCACCTCCTTACAGCGCTCTGCTGCCTTCCCCCATCGCTCTGTGGGACTCATCCTGTTCCTCCACATCTGAAAAAAACCCCCACAAACATATTGAACAAGTCACCTGGAGACAGAACAAGAGCTTCACAACTCCAGAGGTCTTGATTCCATCTACAAAGTCCATCTGGAGTCCAGCTACAGCCTGTCATTTTAAAAAAAAAAAAAAAAAAAAAAAAACGAAAGCCAACCAAACAAAAAAACAACAAAAAAAACCCACCACTGCCACACACACCCCACCCCCCACTGTAGTGTTCAAATATGTGGAACTTAGTTACTGGGCCTGAAAGTAGCTCATAGTCGCAAGAGCGTTCCAGACACCTTTGAAGGCCCTGAACAGAACAAACAAGAAGATAGAAGAAGAAAGATCCCAATTAGAAAAACACAGGTGCACATTCCACAATAAAGGGAACTTGGCACAACCAACCTCAATTCAGGGGCTTATCTCGACCGATCAGACTAAGACAAGTTTTGCATGCTCTAACATCGCCAATTATATCCTGTGTGTATGCGTGTGTACAGAGCGAGTATAACTAACTGTATCTTATGTTTATACACGTGGACAGTATCGATGTAACCAATCACCGCTTATGCTTGTGCGCGTGGACACCACATGCTTGCGTGCAGCAGCCAATCAAAGCTTCTAAACAACTTAGAGAATTGTATAAGAATGATCAGCTAAGCTCAATAAAGGGGCAACTTTAATCATCATACTGGTGTTCTATCGTCCGGGCCCCGCACGGAGTAACCCTAAACCCTACACCCCACCAACCAGAAAAAAAACCAGGGCCAAACTTGGAGCCCATCACGTGCATGTCTTAACACCATAGAGAGAGTCAAATCCGCTTCACTGCCCCTCAACAACCCCTGCCACACGGCTCCAATCATCTCTATGAAACACTACCGGCACGGCTGTCCGCGCAGCCCGCTGATGGCTACTCGCGCAGATATGACTGTACAACCCTCACCTAAACGGTCTAGGCACATCAACATTTCACCCGTAGACTCTTATCGCTCTTCCACCTACCCCTGACTCTACATCCCCAGGCAGAGCAGCTCCAAGCCAAGCACACCGTGTGCAGAACATCACCACGTGGAACGCTACCAACGAGGTGATTCAACGAGAGAGAAAAACTCTCGGCAAGAAGAATGACCCCCGGACGGGTGGCGCCGTCGGGCAAGATGACCTATGGGGCAGCAACCGTGAGGCCAGGAGGCTCCACGGCAGACCCAGAGGAGTCAAATGGAGCGGCCCGTTACAAGACAGCACTGTCAAAACCCAGACGACAGATGCGCCAGAAGCCTGGTGTCGAGACCTAAGGATGTCAGGATGCGGGGAAGAAGTCCCAGTCCGAGAAAACGGACGGCTAGAGAGCAGAGCTGCCAATGCAGCCCGAAAAAATGCTGCCATAGAGCACCGACCGGAACCCGCCGAGACCTACCCACGCTTTAGAGCTCTGAGCACAAGAAAAGAAGCACCCGATTGGCACCGGGACGATGAGCAAGAGCATTCGAAACCCTAGGGACAGCACCCGAACCGCATGCCTCGCTCCTCCGGCGCAAAGCGCGACAAGGACATCGAGACCCGAGGAAGGTCTAAGCGCACAAGACAGACTACACAAACTGCACGCCACCGCGGACACGGGCTGGAACTGCCCTGCCCGGCACGCACAGGTCTCGTGCTGAAAAGCAACCCGCTCCCTTTTCCTGCGCAAAGATGACTGCTTTGGGACAGCCCTCTCTCCTGTGCTAACTTTAAAACTCCTCCCTGCTATTCCCAGCTTTGTCCCTTCCTCCCAGCCTGGTCCCTCAACTTAGCTTTCAGAGGGCCAACAGTCCAAATCCATCCTCCACAAAACCACACGAGCTAACTGGGATGTTCCTCAATGGGACACATTGCTCTTCAACATCTGCAATAAAAAACCAAACACAAACAAATCAGAAAAGGGAGTAAGCATCCCGCTGGCCAATGCCAACTACTTCCCCAACTCCCCCCTCCTCACAAGTGCCACCGTGTTCACTTCCCCGCTCATTCCAGTGTCAGACCCTGCATCCGTAGTCACTCCTGGTACCTAAGGTACCAAGAAACACCAAGTTAGCATGGCACTCATGAGAAGCCATTGGCCCCATGCTCCTCCTCACTAATCCACAGCTCACCTCAAACGCTCATCCAATTCAAAGATAGCCCACACAGCACCTCCACAACAGAAGGTAAACGCTGAACTGAGCGGCCCCATAATACTTTGCTATTCAACACCAACCCGGACGACGACCGCCTCACCTTCTCGGACCGCTCACCGGCACGCAGCTTTTCAGGAGACCTTATAGCAGACTTCACGGTACATAAAGGGTGCCTATAAGAAACCTGCAGAGGGACTTTTTACGAGGGTGTACAGCAATAGGACAAGGCAGTAACGACTTTAGTCCTAAGGAGGGTACATTTAGTTTAGGCATTAGGAAGACATTTCTCTCTATGGGTGGCGAGGCACTGGAACGCGTTGCCCAGAGAACCTGCAGGTGCTCCCTCCCTGGAAGCATTCAAGGCCAGGTCAAATGGGGCTTTGAGCAACCTGATCTCATGGAAGGCGTCCCTGGGAGGGGGGGTGGAACTAGAGGATCTTTATGGTGCCTTCCAACCCAAACCATTCTACAATTCTATGACATTCAAATCCAACTGCAAAACTCCTCTGAGAAGGGCTGGTGAACCCTCCTCCCTTTCCCCAGCAGTCCCAAAACTTAAGAAACCCCTTTTCTTCTCCTCAACTGTCAGGAAAGGAACCCCACTGCTTCCTGACACCTCCTGCCCTCAATCTGCACTCCTGAACCCCCTGCACTCCTCAAGAGCCGCTCTTCGGAGACACATCCCAAATTCTGAGGGCACCTCCTAACCTACAGCTCCCCAGAGACTCTAAGCTCTACTACATGCCCACAAAATGAAGTCCCAAGCCTTGTAATCTACGAGGGGCCTGCCACCAGCTGCAAAGATTCCAAGGACAACGTGGCATTCTGTGGGCAATGAGGAAAGGCACCCCAAACCCTGAAGGGCACTGTGCCTCACGGCCCTTCTGCTTTCTTCAGAAATACTAAAACTCCATATACAAATACATACAAGATGCTCACCCTAACCCCTGCTAAACAATATCACCATCAGTCCCATTAAGAGAGATATCAACAACTTACACGGCAGAACTGTTAAAAACCCAACGTTCCTTCTTCAATAAAGTTGGGAATTGCAGGAAAACACAATGCATGAAGAAGAAAAAAAAAAAAAAAAACCAAAACCAAAAAAATCCCCAAACAATGCATACTATTAAACCATCTTTCTACCCCTGAACTGATGCAGAGACTGACACTAGGCCTAGTAGATGTAGAAATAAAACGTATGTTTAGACTCAGTGTATTGCTAAATAAGAGACTCAGGAATTTGTTAGAAGGTTAACAACCACCCCCGTTAATTGATTTACGTAGACAAGCCAAGGACATAAAGCACAAGATTCCTGTGTCTGTAATATAAGACAAAATAACATGCCCTCTTTGAGGAGGTATTCTGTTTGATAAGAAAATATGTTCTGTCTCTTGTGATGACTGAGCCAAAAGCTAGGTGATAAGCAGAGAAGTTGTTTATGGGGCCCAGAAAGGGATCATACTACGCAAACTCGTACAACAAAGTTCAAACACCGGACAAGTGAGGAAGACTATGGAAGACCACCAGAGGACTCCAGAAGACCACCGAAGACCTTCAACACGCATGCATAAAGGACACTTACATATGCTAATGACTTCTCGGAAAAAAATCAATGAATATGTATATTATTTCTCAGAAATTTTATGAATATGTATGCAAGGCATGTATTTAACCTATACGATTAGTCCCAGCCAGGAAGCACGTTTGGAGGAGCGAGCCCCCGTGCTTCCAGCGCTGCAATAAAGAATACTTAACTCCATCACTGAATGCTCATTTCGAGAAACAGAACACTCGAAAGAAAATTACTGATCTGAAAAAAGAAAGGGGAAAAAAAAAAGCTGCATACAAGTGTGTTGTGGTTCCAGCCCAGCCGGTAACAAAGGACCACGCAGCCGCTCGCTCACTCCTCCTGCCCCCCTCCGGTGGGATAGGGAGGAGACAGAGGAGAGAAAAGGAAAAAAAAAAAATGGAACCTCGAGGGTTGAGATAAAGGCAGTTTACTGGGACAACACAAAACAAAATTGCAACAACAACAACGGTACTAACAAAAGAGTAAACAAAAAGAGTAATGCACAGTGAAACTGCTCACCACCCGGAACCCGACGCTCCACCACTTCCCCCACCGAAAGTCGAGCGCTCCCCATTTATATACTGAGCATGATGTCACATGGTATGGAATAGCTCCTTGGCTAGTTCAGGTCAGCTGCCCCAGCTATGCCCCCCACCTCCCAGGTTCCTGTAAAAATTAACTCTATCCCAGCTGAACCCAGGACAAATGTTACTTTCTACCACACATGCTGCTGAACCTTGACTGGTCCTGAAGCTCTTACCTCAGGCAGACACCTCTTCCCAAAGGGCTGAGCCAGCTCAAAAGCTGCAAAGCCCTCAAGGAAGAGCTGAGCACCAACACCAGAGAAACGCAGGAGCACAATGAGCTCCCTCAGCAGAGGCTGTGGCTCAAATAGCCCCGAGCCCCCGCCCACCACCCTTAGCACAATCCCCTGGGAAAGGAGAAGGGCAAACCACCAGCAGATATACAGTCATCTGGAGGGGCAGCAGCACTGTTCTCACCTGCCTTAAATTTACAGCAAATGAGACCATGAACAGAGAAAGTAACCCCCCCAGGAAATGACACTACTTGCTCCTGTGCTACAGCTACACTTATTGCATCAGCAATGGGACCAGATAGGGAATTAAACTTAATTTGTCTGGGGTGTAGATAGAAAACAATAGATGCCCTTCTAAACTAGGTAGGAAACTAGCTCATTAGATGCAATGACATTGTTGTTGTTACCAAAATTGATGTGCTTCAGTTTCCTATAAAAAAGCCAAAATGCTCTGGGGTTATGCTTCATTTCTAGCAAGGCTGTGCATACCACCTTACTTCTATGAGAACTACCTTCTGGATTGGAATGAATCAAAAAACAGAATTCGATCCCTTAAGAATTCCATCTCCAAAATATCTCTGGTTGCAAAACAAATTCTTTCCTCTGAATAGCCAATGATTCAGTGTCCCCCTGAGCATGTCTTCAGCTGACTCCCTTAACCGAGGTACAAGGGCCCCAAAGCACAAAAGACACCACAAAAACCCCATGGAAATACATGGGGGGGGAAGAGGAGCAGCCATGCCCCAGAAGGGCAGGGGGGCAACGACACCCCTTGCAGTCATGCAGGAAAGGGTCAGCTGAAGCCACACCACCGCAGTTTGGGGGGGGAGCAACCACCAATGACACCAAGAAAACATGGAACTTCAGGGATACACAGCGGGTGGGGGGAAGGGGGTGACACCCCCAGCAATCGGCATGGGAAAAAACTCACAGGGAAGGTGGGTTAGATGGATAATTCGCGGTGGTAAGATACATGCACAAGAACATGCACAGGCTGGGGGGGTCATGCATGAGGTTTACCTTCACCAGGGGCTCCAACTAGGTAATCCACAGTAGGTAAACTCACCTGGGATCATCTGCAACAGCACTTCCACTCTGGGGAAACCTCCTAACCTACAGCTCCCCAGAGACTCTGAGCTCTGCTCCATGCCCACAAAATAAAGTCAATTCCCAAGCCTTGTAATCTACAAGGGGTCTGCCACAAGCTGCAAAGATTCTTGGGACAATGTGGCATTCTGTGGTCAAGGAGGAAAGGCATCCCAAACCCTGAAAGCACTGTGCCTCACGGCCCTTCTGCTTTCTTCAGAAATACTAAAACTCCATATACAAATGCATTCAAGACGCTCACCCTAACCCCTGCTAAACAATGTCACCATCGGTCCTATTAAGAGAGATACCATCAACATACACAGCATACAGCAGGACTGGTGAAAAAACCAAGGTTCCATTTTCAAAGAAGTTGGGAATTCCAGGGAAACAAAACGCATGAAGAATTAAAAACAAACCAAAACAAACAATGCATACTATTAAACCATATTTATACCCCTGAACACTCAAAACACAACTACTGACCTGAAAAAAAAGAAAGGGGAAAGAAAAAAAAGCAGCTGCCTACAAACAATACTTTCTACCACACATGCTGCTGAACCTTGACTGGTCCTGAAGCTCACACCTCAGGCAGACACCTCCTCCCAAAGGGCTGAGCTAGCTCAAAAGCTGCAAAGCACTCAAGGAAGAGCTGAGCACCAACACCAGAGAAACCCAGGAGCACAATGAGCTCCCTCAGCAGAGGCTGTGGCTCAAATACCCCCGAGCCCCCGCTCACCACCCTTAGCACAATCCCCTGGGAAAGGGGAAGGGCAAAACACCAGCAGTTATAATGTCAGCTGGAGGGGCAGCAGCACTGTTCTCACCTGCCTTAAATTTACAGCAAATGAGACCCTGACCAGAGAAAGCAACCCCCCCAGGAAATGACACTACTTGCTCCTGTGCTACAGCTACAACTATTGCATCGGCAACGTGACCAGCTAAGGAGTTAGTCTTAATTTTTCTGAGGCATAGACAGAAAAAGACACATGTGTCGCTAAACTAGGTAGGAAATTAGCTCGTTAAATGCAATAACAATGTAGTTATTAAAATCACATCGGTCAACGGTGAGGCCAGCAGATGCAATGGTAAGTTGGCGGCTGAGCGCTAGATTGAGGCGGACCGGGAGGCTCCCGAGGCCCAGGAGCCCCGGGGAAGAGCAGAGGGACCGTGTAGAGCTGGCAGCTCTCGAGAGAGAGGATGACGCGGCGTGAGCATTGCCAGGGGCAACCGTGGGAGATTTAAATGGCCCCGAGGAGCGCCAGCGACCAGGAGCGTGGCAAGCAGGGCGTGGTGCGTCAGAAAGGTGTGCCGTGGTGTGGCAGTTTGCGCGGCAGTTTGTGTGGGCAGGGTGCAGCCCCCCCCCCCCCCCCCCCCCCCCCAGCTCAAGCAGGCTACTGAAGCGGTGGGCATCGTCCTCAGGAGGAGACCCCGGTATCGCTGCCACTGAGGTGAAAGCCATCGCTAAGAAAAATGTGGTGACGCAGACTGAGCTCCCATGTAAACGTGCAGCTGTCCGGGTATCTGGCTGCGGGGAGTGCCCGAGTCTATCACTGATGCCGGAGGGCAGCGGGGACACCTCTTATGTGAGATGTGACCAGGTAGATGATCTGCTCAGCCTGGTGGCAGAGCTGAAGGAGGAAGTGGAAAGGTTGAGGAGTATCAGGGAGTGTGAGAGGGAGATAGATGGGTGCACCCACACCCTACCATCCCTGGGGCAGAGGCAGCAGATGGAGGCTCCGCGAGAAGCGGAGGTTCCCCTGCCCCCTCGCCACCAGGCAGGAGGGGACCGGATACAGGTCCCTGCTCGGGGAGGCAGGCGAGTCCCCTCCCGGTCTCCCTCACCTTCCCAGTTGCCCCTACGCAACAGGAGCGTGGCTCTGGAACTTGAGGACCAGGTCAATGAAGATCAGGGTGTAGGTGAAGTCCTATCCAGGGAGGCGCCTAGGCTCAGTCAGGCAGCCCCACGCATTCCCAAAGCCCCCGAAAAAAAGAAAAAGGAGGGTAATTGTCATAGGCGAGTCCCTTCTGAGGGGGACAGAGGGCCCAATATGCAGTCCTGACCCATCCCACAGGATGAGGAGGAGAGGGAAGGCCGATATGGTGCTGAGAGTCTGTAATAGACTGCCTGACCAGGTCGAAGAGACGGATGAATCATTCTACAAGCGGCTGGCAGGGCACTGGGGCAATTAGTGGAAGGAGCACAGGTAGTGTTTTCCTCAATCCCTTAGTGGCAGGGAAATATACTGAAAGGAACAGGAAACCACACCTGGTGATTACGTGGCTCAGAGGCTGGTGCCATCGGTGGCATTTGGGGTTTTGTGATCATGGGGAGGTTTACACGGCACCGGGCTTGCTAGTGACAGATGGTATCTGGCTATCTCAAAGGGGTAAAAGAATCCTCGCTCGTGAGATGGCGGGGCTCATAGAGAGGGCTTTAAACTAGGGTTGAGGGGGTTAAGGGATAAGACTAGGTGCACCAGAGATGAGCCTGGGGGCAGCGTTGTGCCGACGTTAGGGGTGGATTCGATAGGCCAGCTCGAATGCATCTATGCCAATGCATGCAGCATGGGCAATAAACGGGAGGAGCTGGAAGCCATCGTGCGGCAGGATACATATGACTTAGTCCCCATCACGGAAACACGGTGGGACGCCTCCCGTGAGCGGAGTGCTGCGACGGATGGCTACGAGCTCTTCAGAAGGGATAGGCAAGGTAGAAGAGGTGGCAGGGTGGCTCTCTATGTTAGGCAGGGTTTGGACTGTACAGAGCTACCCGAGTGTGATGACAAGGCGGAGTGCTTATGGGTGAGGATGAGAGGGAAGGCCGATAAGGCAGATATTGTTCTGGGAGTCTGTTACAGACCGCCCGACCGGGTCGAAGTGACGGATGAATCGTTCTACAAGCGGCTGGCAGTAGTCTTAGAATCGCGTGCCCTTGTTCTCGTGGGGGACTTCAAGTGTCCAGACGTCTGCTGGAACTATGCCACAGCTGAGAGTAAACAGTCTAGGAGGTTCCTGGAGCGTGTGGAAGATAACTTCCCAACATAGGCGGTAGGTGAGCCGACCAGGGGAGGAGCCTTGCTAGATCTATTGGTTACGAACAGGGAAGGACTGGTGGGAGGTGTGATGGTCACAGGCCGTCTTGGGCTTAGCGACCGTGAAATGACAGAATTCTCAATTCTTGGTGAGGCAAGGAAGGGGGGTAGCAAAACCAGCGCTCTGGACTTGCGGAGGACAAACTTTGGCCTCGTTGAGGCACTGGTTGAGAGAGTCCCTTGGGAGATGGTCCTGAAGGGCAAAGGGGTCCAGGAGGGACGGACATTCATTAAGAAGGAAATCTTAACAGCTCGGGACCAGGCTATTCCCCCGTGCCGCAAGTCGAATTGCCAAGGAAAACGACCGGCCTGGCTGAACAGGGGGCTTTTGCTAGGAGTCGGGAATCAAAAGGAGAGTTTATCATCTCTGGAAGAAAGGGCAGGCAACCTGGGAGGAGTGCAGGGATCGTGTTAGGTCATAGAGAAAGGAAATTAGAAAGACAAAAGCTCAGCTAGAACGAACCCTGTACGCTGTCATAAGAGACGACAAAAAATGTTTTTACAAATACATTAACGGTCAAAAGAATCCCAAGGAGCATATCTATCCTTTAAGGGATACAGAAGGGAACGTTGCCACCAGAGATGAGGAAAAGGCTGAGGTACTTAATGCCTTCTTTGCCTTAGTCTTTAAGAGGGAGACCGGTTATCCTCAGGGTACTCTTGCCTCCTGAGCTGGAAGGTGAGGATGAAGAGCAGAATACACACACACACACACACACCCCCCTTAATCCATTAATCCGGGAGGAAATAGTTAGTGACCTACTACGCCATCTGTATGCTCACAAATCTATGGGACCAGATGGAATCCATCCAAGAGGGCAGAGGGAACTGGCAGAGGTGCTTCCCAAGCTGCTTTCCATCATCTATTGGCGATCCTGGTCAACGGGGGAGGTCCCAGAGGACTGGAGGCTTGCCGGTGTGACGCCCATTTACGAGAAGGGTCGGAGGGAGGATCCGGGGAACTACGGGCCTGTCAGCCTGACCTCGGTACCGGGGAAGATTATGGAACGGTTTGCCTTGAGAGCGCTCACGTGGCAAGTCTGGGACAAGCAGGGGATTGGGCCTGGTCAGCGTGGGTTTACGAAAGACAGGTTCTGCTTGACCAACCCAATCTCCTTCTATGACCAGGTGACCCACCTAGTGGATGAGGGAAAGGCTGTGGATGTCACCTACCTTGACTGCAGCAAGGCCTTTGATACCATCTCTCATGGCATACTCCTCGAGAAGCTGTCGTCTCTGGCTTAGACAAGCATACTCTTTGCTGGGTGAAAAACTGGCTGGATGGACGAGCCCAGAGGGTTGCGGGGAATGGGGTTAAATCCGGTTGGTGGCGGGTCGCTAGTGGTGTTCCCCAGGGCTCGGTGTTGGGCCCGGTTCTGCTTAACGCCTTTATCGATGATTTGGATGAGGAGATCAAGTGCCTCCTCAGCAAGTTTGCAGACACCAACTTGAGAGGCAGGGTCGATCTCCTTGAGGGTAGGAAGGCTCTACGCAGATATCTGGACAGTCTGGATCGATGAGCCGAGGCCAGCTGTATGAAGTTCAGTGAGGCTGAGTGCCAGGTCCTACGCTTCAGTCGCGGCGACCCTGTGCAGCGCTATGGGCTTGGGGAAGAGTGGCTGGAAAGCTGCCTGGCAGGGAAAGACCTGGGGGTGCTGGTTGACAGCCGGCTGAATATGAGCCAGCAGTGTGCCCAGGTGGTCAGGAAGGCCAGTGGCATCCTGGCCTGTATCGGAAATAGTGTGGCCGGCGGGAGCAGGGAGGTAATTGTTCCCCTCTGTTCGGCACTGGTGATGCTACACCTTGAGTACTGCGTTGAGTTTTTGGCCCCTTGCTACGGGAAAGACGTTGAGTTGCTGGAACGCATCCGGAGAAGGGCAACCGAGTTGGTGAGGGGCCTGGAGCGTAAGTTTGATGAGGAACGGCTGAGGGAACTGGGGTGGTTTAGTGTGGAGAAAAGGAGGCTGAGGGGAGACCTTATCGCTCTCTACAACTACCTGAGAGTGTAGCGAGGTGGGTACTGGTCTCTTCTATCAAGTAACTAGAAATAGGACGAGAGAAAATGGCCTGAAGTTGCGCCAGAGAAGGTTTAGATTGGATATCAGAAAAAAAATCATTTACTGACAGGGTTGTCAGGCATTGGAACAGGCTGCCCAGGGTAGCGATGGAGTCACCATCCCTGGAGGTGTGTCGTGGTTTAACCCCAGCCAGCAACTAAGCACCATGCAGCCGCTCACTCACTCCCCCCCCCCATCCAGTGGGATGGGGGAGGAAATCAGGAGAAAAAGTAAAACTTCTGGGTTGAGATAAGAACGGTTTAATAGAACAGAAGAGAAGAAACTAATAATGATTATGATAACACTAATAAAATGACAACAGTAGTAATAAAAGGATTGGAATGTACAAATGATGCACAGGGCAATTGCTCACCACCTGCCAACCGACACCCAGCTAGTCCCCGAGCAGTGATTCCCTGCCCCCCCACTTCCCAGTTCCTAAAACTAGATGGGACGTCACATGGTATGGAATACACCGTTGGCCAGTTTGGGTAGGTGCCCTGGCTGTGTCCTGTGCCAACTTCTTGTGCCCTGGATGGGCATGAGAAGCTGAAAAATCCTTGACTGTAGTCTAAACACTACTGCGCAACAACAACTGAAAACATCAGTGTTATCAACATTCTTCACATGCTGAACTCAAAACATAGCCCTGTACCAGCTACTAGGAAGACAGTTAACTATCCCAGCTGAAACCAGGACAGTATCCACCCCTTATTCTATACCATTGACGTCATGCTCAGTTACCATACCTTTAGTTACGTCCTGATTAATCATCACCACCTTTCCATCCCTTTAAGACATATGAACAATGAGACATATATATATATGTATACACACAGAGTGATATCATTCCTTTAGTTCATGAGTTATGTTCATAAAACATTTGTTGAGTTCAATTAGTTTCTGACTCCGGGCTCCATCTGTCATACCAGTCTGTCTGGGCAGGAGGAATGGTGCAAAGTCCTCTCAGTCAGTAGAGCAGAATTGGGCTTCAGTGCGGTGGGACGAGCAACTGACATTTGACGCAGCAGGAGGATGGTGTGCACCGTTGGATTGTTGCATGCTGGAGTCAGTTCTGGTTCCATCACTACTGCATTTTGCTCAGTTTTATCGCAGTTCTTTCTTGCTTGATCCAAGTGAGTCTTACTATAGTACTATGGATATAGCATATAACAATTATCGTAATGATAACATACAGTAGCAGGGTTATATAGCAACTAATATCATACAGTTTAATTCTGGCTATTTTCACCTAAAATCAAATCCCCTTGAGGCACGCATCAGACTTCTCCATCTTTTCGCATCACCCACCAAGTGCACCCAGGCCCTTGAGCAAAAGCAATCCCACGAATGGGTTTACCTTTGCCTGAGGCAGGAGTAACCCAGACTGTTTTCCCGAACATATTTTTCATGTGCACTACAGGGATGTCCTGGTTTCAGCAGGGATAGAGCTAACTGTCTTCCTAGTAGCTGGTACAGGGCTATGTTTTGAGTTCAGCATGCAAAGAATGTTGATAACACTGATGTTTTCAGTTGTTGCTCAGTATTGTTTAGACTATAGTCAAGGATTTTTCAGCTTCTCATGGCCAGCCAGGGCACAAGAAGTTGGCACAGGACACAACCAAGGCACCTGACCCAAACTGGCCAACGGTGTATTCCATACCATGTGACATCCCATCTAGTTTAGGAACTGGGAAGTGGGGGAGGGCAGGGAATTGCTGCTCAGGGACTGGCGGGGTGTCGGTCGGCAGGTGGTGAGCTATTACCCTGTGCATCATTTGTACATTCCAATCCTTTTATTACTACTGTTGTCATTTTATTAGTGTTATCATAATCATTATTAGTTTCTTCTTTTCTGTTCTGTTAAACTGTTCTTATCTCAACCCAGGAGTTTTACTTTTTTTCCCCAATTTCCTCCCCCATCCCACTGGATGGGGGAAGTGAGTGAGCGGCTGCGTGGTGCTTAGTTGCTGGCTGGGGTTAAACCACGACAAAGGACTTTATCCCCTTCTACAGTATGTAAAAATTCTCATTGGGCAGGGCCACTCCGAGTGGCAGATCCTCTGGTGTTGACTAACCAGGTGGCTTTTGCTAAGTGCGTATATCCCAATGTTTGAAGGTTCCACCCCCCATTGCTCTCAATGTAGTCTTTAACAGTCCATTGTATCGCTGGATTTTCTCAGAGGCTGGTGCATGATAGGGAATATGATACACCCACTCAATGCCATGCTCTTTGGCCCAGGTGTCTATGAGGTTGTTTAGGAAATGAGTCCCCTTGTCTGACTCAACTCTTTCTGGGGTGCCATGTCGCCACAGGACCTGCTTCTCAAGGCCCAGGATAGTGTTGCAGGCAGTGGCGTCAGGTACAGAATACGTTTCCAGCCATCTGGTGGTTGCTTCCACCATTGTCAGCACATAGCACTTGCCTTGGCGAGTTTGTGGGAGTGTGATACAGTCAATCTGCCAGGCTTCCCCAAATTTATATTTCAGCCATCGCCCTCCATACCACAGGGGCTTTAACCGCCTGGCTTACTGAATTGCAGCACATGTTTCACATTCATGGATAACCTGTGCGATAGTGTCCATGGTCAGGTCCGCCCCTCGATCTCGAGCCCATCTATATGTTGCATCTCTTCCCTGATGGCCTGAAGTATCATGGGCCCACCGAGCCATAAATAGCTCACCCTTATGTTGCCAGTCTAGGTCCACCTGAGCCACTTCAATCTTGGCAGCCTGATCCACCTGTTCGTTGTTTCGATGTTCCTCAGCGGCCCGACCCTTGGGTACATGAGCATCTACATGATGTACTTTTACAACCAGATTCTCTAGCCGGGATGCAATATCTTGCCACAGTGCGGCAGCCCAAATGGGTTTACCTCTGCGCTGCCAGTTGCTCTGCTTCCGTTGCTGTAGCCACCCCCACAGGGCATTTGCCACCATCCATGAGTCAGTATAGAGATAGAGCACTGGCCACTTTTCTCTTTCAGCAATGTCTAACGCTAGAACGCTAGCTGGATGGCTTTCACCTCTGCAAACTGACTCGATTTACCTTCTCCTTCAGCAGTTTCTGCAACTTGTCGTGTAGGACTCCATACAGCAGCTTTCCACCTTCGATGCTTTCCCACAATGCGACAGGACCCATCAGTGAACAGGGCATATTGCCTCTCATTTTCTGACAGTTTTTTATACAGCGGGGCCTCTTCAGCATGTGCCACCTCCTCCTCTGGTGACATCCCAAAATCTTTGCCTTCTGGCCAGTCCATGATCACTTCTAAAATTCCTGGGCGACTGGGGTTTCCTATGCGAGCCCGCTGTGTGATCAGTGCGATCCACTTACTCCACGTGGCGTCAGTCACGTGATGTGTAGAGACCCTCCCTTTGAACATCCAGCCCAGCATTGGCAGTCGAGGTGCTAAGAGGAGCTGTGTCTCAGTACCAACCACTTCCAAGGCAGCTCAAACTCCTTCATACGCTGCCAGTATCTCTTTTTCAGTTGGAGTAGAGCGAGCCTCGGATCCTCGATATCCTCAACTCCAAAACCCCAGGGGTCGGCCTCGGGTTTCCCCAGGTGCTTTCTGCCAGAGGCTCCAGGTAGGGCCATTCACCCCAGCTGCAGTGGAGAGCACATTTTTAACATCTTGTCCTGTCCGGACTGGTCCAAGAGCTACAGCATGAACAATCTCCCATTTAATTTGTTCAAAGGCTTTTTGTTGTTCGGGGCCCCATTTAAAATCATTCTTCTTCCTGGTCGCTTGATAGAGAGGGCTTACAATCAAACTGTAATTTGGAATATGCATTCTCCAAAACCCCACGACACCTAAGAAGGCCTGTGTGTCCTTTTTGTTAGTTGGGGGAGACATAGCTGCTATTTTGTTAATCACATCCATTGGGAGCTGACGACGTCCATCTTGCCATTTTATTCCCAAAAACTGGATCTCCTGTGCAGGTCCCTTGACCTTACTTTCTTTTATGGCGAAACCAGCTTTCAGAAGGATTTGGATTATTTTCTTCCCTTTCTCAAAGACTTCTTCTGCTGTGTTGCCCCATACGATGATGTCATCAATGTATTGCAGGTGTTCTGGAGCTTCACCTTTTTCCAGTGCAGTCTGGATTAGTCCATGGCAAATGGTGGGGCTGTGTTTCCACCCCTGGGGCAATCGATTCCAAGTGTACTGGACACCCCTCCAAGTAAAGGCAAATTGTGGGCGACACTCTGCTGCCAGAGGGGTTGACAAAAACGCATTAGCAATGTCAATTGTGGCATACCACTTGGCTGTATTGAAGTTCTAGCATATCTGGAACGGCAGCGCTCAGTGGCGGGGTAACTTCATTCAGGCCGCGATAGTCAACTGTTAATCTCCATTCCCCATTAGACTTCCACACTGGCCATATGGGACTATTAAAGGGTGAGCGAGTTTTGCTGATCACTCCTTGGCCCTCCAGTTGGCGAATCAATTTGTGGATGGGAATCGGAGAGTCTCGGTTGGTGCGATATTGCCGCCAGTGCACCGTCATGGTAGCAATTGGCACTTGTTGTTCTTCAACCTTCAGCAACCCCACAATCGAAGGGTCTTGAGAGAGACCAGGCAGGGTAGACAACTGTTCAGTGCCCTCCATCTCCAAGGCAGCTACACCGAAAGCCCATCGATACCCCTTCGGGTCCTTAAAATACCCCCTCCTGAGATAGTCTATGCCAAGGATGCACGGAGCCTCTGGACCAGTCACAATGGGGTGTTTCTGCCATTCATTTCCAGTCAGGCTTACTTCAGCTTCCAATACAGTTAACTCTTGGGATCCCCCTGTCACACCAGAAATACAAATGGGTTCTGTCCCTTTATAACTTGATGGCATTAGAGCGCACTGTGCGCCAGTGTCTACTAGAGCCTTATACTCCTGTGGGTCTGACGTGCCAGGCCATCGAATCCACACAGTCCAATAGACCCGGTTATCCCTTTCCTCCACCTGGCTGAAGGCAGGGCCCCTCTAATTGTGGTCAGAGTATTCAGTATTCACTTCTCGTAAAATTGGCTCAGAATTCCCTTCAAGAGGATCGGAAATAAAATCAGCCCTTCTACTCTGTTTGGAAACTGGAGTGGCATTTTTCCTGGTAGAATCCCCTTTTGTGGTGTTTTTTTCCCCTCGCAGCTCACGTACCCGTGCATTTAGGACCGAGGTAGGTTTTCCGTCCCATTTCCTCATGTCCTCTCTATGATCACATCGGTAAAACCACAGGGCACCTCGCGGTGTGCATCTTCTATATTCTCTCTCTTGGGCAGAAGAACGCTCATTCCTAATAGCTGAGACATTGGTCCTTACAAGTGTGGAGTAGGACATATCCTCTTTGAATTGCTGGAAATCCTCAGACAGATTCTCCACAGCCGAAATGCAGGCATGTAGGGAGGAGGAGAGATTTTCTTCGTATTGACGGAGTTGGCAAGCCACTTCATGCACTGTCGGTGCCTCTTCGTCTTTCCAAGCCGTTATTGCCAGTGAGTTGGCATAGGACAATGGTGCGCTCCATACAAACTTCCACCACGTGGGTCGTGTGCATTGAACTTCGTCTGGATCTTTGGGTAATTGTGGGTTGTCTGGGTCA
The DNA here is from genome assembly GCF_929443795.1 of Astur gentilis. NCBI lineage: Eukaryota > Metazoa > Chordata > Aves > Accipitriformes > Accipitridae > Astur > Astur gentilis. Next base: position 9,743,194 of record NC_064914.1, read on the forward strand.
CGATGAATTGTCTCTAGCGCAGCTAATTCCCTCAGATATTGAATGCCCTTTTTCCATGGTGGTCCACTTGCTTGATTGACATATAACGTCTTCCTTAAAGGGGTACCTCTCCTTCACACTTGACAGTAGTCATCTCCAGAAGCTGATGGCCTGTGTCCCTTTTCCAATTGCCTTGTCAATGTCACCTTCCCTGGCAAGCAATCCCAGCTGCTTGGCTTCCCTACCTTCTAATTCCAAGCTATTAGCCCCATTGTCCCAGCATTGGAGGAGCCAGGTGATAATATGCTCACCTATATGGCGGCCAAAATCTTTTCACAAATCCTGCAGCTTACTCAAGGATAGGGACCGGGTTATTACCTCTGGTTCTGCCTCTTCCTCCGGTTCCCGTGATGGCCTTGGTTCATCTTCATCCTTCGCTAAGCGAACTGATTTTTTTGTATATTTCCTTTTCTGTATGGGGGCAACTGATACTGGTCCAGGTTGGTCCTCTGGTTCATTTGCAGTATCGCTCATCAGGTTCTGGATAACCACAGTGTCTGTCACCGAGGTTTGGGTAGCAGCAGTGCTCATCGGTGGGGCTGGAGGGCTTGTTGCCAAGGTTTGGGTAGCTGCTGTGCTCATTGCCGGGGCTGGAGGGGCTGCAGTGGCTGTTGTTGAGGTTTGGGTAGCCCGAGTTCTCGTCGCCGGGGCTGGAGGGGTCACGGTGCCTGTCGCCAAGGTCTGGGTGCCTACAATGCTCCTTGCCAGGCCTAGAGGGGCCGCAGTGCCCATTGCCGAGGTTTGGGTGGCCGCGGTGCTCATCGTTTTGTTGTTAGGCCTAGAGACTTTCTCTTCCCCTTGAGGGTACTGAGTAGTGTCGAACAGGGCTCGATAGGCATGGGCCAGGCCCCAGCACGTTGCAGTGATTTGTATCTCTCTGGAGCTGCTGGGGTGACAGCATACCTTTTCCAAATATTTTACTAGTTCTTCTGGATCCTGCACTTGTTCAGGGGTGAATTTCCAAAACATTGGAGGTGCCCACTTTTCTAGGTACTTGCCCATACTACCCTACACACCCTGCCACTCATAATTATCTAGCCTGGGGGCACATCTCTGGGTGATCTTCTTAAATAGCTGTTTAACCTTAAATGAGAGCTGAATCACATTCAGAAGTATGCTAATTCCTAGCAGTAGGGCTAGGACCGTGCTAGTCCCAACTCCCCAGGAGTATTCAAATTTTTCAAAATTCTCAAACACCATAGTAACCAGACTGAAGGAGAAAGGAGAGGGGAAGAAAGGTACCCCACCCATAAACTGGTTTTCCATGGAGGAAAGGTAAATGGTATAATTAGTAATAGTTTCCCACAGGTGCCTCCCGCCGTATAAAGATGACAATGCTAAGTGCAAATACCAGATTAATCCCACAGCCGATGACTTTATCATACCATAAACCAGTGTTATACCATACATCAAAGCAAAAACCTTAATCCACCTCCCATGGATAAGCAGTAAAAGAGGAACTATATACAGCAAGCGAGGTGATACATAACAGAGCTTTAAAAGCCAGAGCAACAACTCTAAGAACACCTAAATCAACATAATGAACGCTTGGACCAAATTTGTTTTAACAAGCTCTGGTCAGGTTTGTTGTTATCTCAACCCTTTGTGCCCCACATTGGGCACCAACATGGACTGTCGTGGTTTAACCCCAGCCACCAACTAAGCACCACGCAGCCGCTCACTCACTCTCTCTCCCCCGCATCCAGTGGGGTGGGGGAGGAAATCAGGAAAAGAAGTAAAACTCCTGGGTTGAGATAACAACGGTTTAATAGAACAGAAAAGAAGAAACTAATAATGATAATGATAACACTAATAAAATGACAACAGTAGTAATAAAAGGATTGGAATGTACAAATGATGAGCACAGCAATTGCTCACCACCTGCCGACCGACACCCAGCTAGTCCCCGAGAGGCGATTCCCTGCCCCCCCACCGAAGAAGGTCAAAGGCACACAAGACACACTTCACAAACTACACACCACCACAGACACAGGCCGGAACTGCCCTGCCCGGCACGCGCTGGTCTCGGGCTGAAAAGCAACCCATGCCCTTCATCTTCCCAAACAGGACTCCTGCCCTCCTACTCTCACTTTAAAACCCCTCCTGGCAATTCCCAGCACTGTCCCTCCCTCCCAGCCACTCCCCAGCCCGGGTCCCTCAACGTAACTTCCAGAGGGCCAAGGGTACAAATCCAGCCTCCGCAAAAATCACACGGGCTAACTGGGACCGTCCAGCAGTCAGCAGGTTCCTCTTCATCGCTTGCAGTCAAGACAAAAAAAAAAAAAAAAAAAAAACACAACACCAGCAAAATCAGAAGATGCAGTAACCCATCAGCCAACACCAGCTACTTTCCCAAAAGCCCACTTAATCACACACACACCACAGTGTTATGCTTACCTGCTCTTTCCAGGGTCACACCCTGCAGCCATCATCTCTCAGGGTACCTCAAACAGCAAGACTCACAGAATTAGCACAGCACTCGCGAGAAGTCACCAGCCCCATGCTCCTCCTCTCTCAGCCACAGCTCAACTCAAAGGCTCATCCTATTCCAAAGCTGGCCCGCGCAGCACCTGCAAAACAAAAGGTAAACGCTTAGCCAAGCAACTACCTAATACTTCGATATTCAACACCGACCCAGCCCACAACCACCTCACCTCCTCAGACTGCACATCGCCGTGCAGCTTCACCCCTCCGAGGCTGCGTGCACCACCTGCAAAAACCAAAGCAAGAGACGCATGCCGAGAGACCGCCCGAAACCGCAGCCTGCCCGGACCGATTCGCAACTCCCTCTCCTTTCCCTTGGCCGCTCAACTACCCGGCTCTGTCATCAAGAGCTTGCCACTTCAAGGCATGCGTATCATCTGCAAAAACACAAACAAGGGATGCTTTCAACTCTGCCAACAATACAACACTCCAAAGGAACAGTTTCTTTAACCCAGTAGTCACGACTCACCTTTCCCGAGTCACCTCCGCTACCCATGGCCCGCTTTGCTCCTTGCTTGCGACCTTCCAAATACAAGGAAAAAAGAACCCGATCAGCTAGTCATAATGCCACCAGCCACATCTTCCCTCCAATTCCTCTCATGGACCCACCTTCTTACGCTCCGCTCCCCTCCTCCATCGCTCTGGGGCACGCAGATGTCCCTCTGCATCTGAAAATAAATCATATTGAACGAGTCACCTGGCTGCAGAGCAAGACCTTCACAATTCCAGAGGTCTTGATTCCATCTACAAAGACCATCTGGAGTGAAACTACAGCCTGCCATGTTAGAAAAATGAAAAAAAAAATAGAAGGCGGCCCTAACTTCAAGCCCTTCCCATGCAAGACCTGAGACCTTAGAGACTCAAATCTGCTTCACTGCCCCTCAACAGCCCATGCCACACAGCTCCAATCACCTCAGTAAAACACTATCAATGTGGCTGTCCACAAAGCCCACCGACGGCTACACAATCTCAGATGACTTTACAACCCTTGCCTAAACCATCAAGGCAAATCAACATTTCACCCATAGACTCCTATTGCTGTTCCACCTACCCAACGCTAGATCCCCGGACAGAGCAGCTCCAAACCAAACGCACCCATGCGCACAATACGCACAACACAGAATGGTACCAACAGGGTGATTCAAAGAGAAAGAAACCTCTCAGCAAGAAGAATGACTCCCAGACGGGAGTTGCCAGCCGGCAAGATGACCTACAGCGGCCAAGACCACAAAGCCAGGAGGCTCTATGACCGCCCCAAAGAAGAAGAGGCAAAAGGAACGGCCCGTTACAAGAGGGTACCGTCAAAACCAAGATCACGGACGCGTAAGGGGCTGTCGTCAAGACCTTGGAACGTCAAGAGGCGGGGAAGAACTCCCATTCCGAGACAACACACGGCTAGAGAGCAGAGCTGCCAAAGCAGCCCAGAAGAGTGCCGCAAAAGAGAACCAGCGGGAACCTTCCGACACCGATCGACGCTTCAGACCTCCGAGCGCAAGACAAGCGGCACCCGATTGCACAGTGCCGATGAGTAAGGGCAATCGAGACCCTAGGGACTGCTCCCAAAGCACATGCCAGGCTCCCCGAGCACAAAGACTGATGATGGTGTCGAGACCCAAAGAAGGTCAAAGGCACACAAGACACACTACACAAACTACACACCACCACAGACACAAGCCGGAACTGCCCTGCCTGGCACATGCTGGTCTTGGGCTGAAAAGCAACCCGCGCCCTTCACCTGCCCAAACAGGATGGCTCCTGCCCTTCTACTCTCACTTTAAAACCCCTCCCGGCACTTCCCAGCTTTGTCCCTCCCTCCCAGCTGCTCCCCAGCCCGGGTCCCTCAACTTAACTTTCAGAGGGCCAAGGGTACGAATCCATACTCCGCAAAAGTCACATGGGCTAACTGGGACAATCCTGCAGTCGCCAGGTTCCTCTTCATTGTCTGCAGTCAAGACAAAAAAAAACCCTCTCAAAATCAGAAGAGGCAGGAAGTAACCCATCAGCCAACACCAACTACTTTCCCACCCCCCACTCTTAATCACACGCACCACAGCATTATGTTACCTATTCATTCCAGAGTCAGACCCTGCGTCCATCATCACTCATGGTACCTGAGACAGCGAGACACACAAAATTAGCGTAGCAGTCGTGAGACTCACTAGGCCCATTCTCCTCCTCCCTAATCCACAGGTCACCTTGAGCACTCATCCAAATCCAACGGTGGCCTGCACTGCGCTTGCAAAACAAAAATAAATGCTTAATCAAGCAACCATGTAATATTTGATATTCAACACCAACTCAGCCCACAACCACCTCACCTTCTCAAACTCCTCATTGGCCTGCGGCATGGCTCCTCTAAGGCTGCATGCCCCACCTGCAAAAACCAAAGCAGAAGACGCATGCTGAGAGGCCGCCCAAAACCTCAGCCCACCCGCACGGATTCCCAACTCCCTCTCCTCTACCTTGGCCGCTCAAATACCCCGCTCTGTCATCAAGAGCTTGCCACATCAAAGCATGCGCACTGCCTGCAAAGACAAACAAGGGATCATTCCAAATTTGCCAACAAATGCAACACCTCCAAAGGAACAGTTCCTTTAAGCCAGTAGTCAGAGCTCACCTTGCACAAGACACCTCCAGTGCTGATGGCCCGCTTCACTCCTTGCTTCGCACCTTCAAAATAATAAAAGAAAAAAAAAAACCCTATCAGCTAGTCAGAGAGCCACCGGCCGAATCTTCCCTCCAACTCCACTCACAGATCCACCTCCTTACAGCACTCCCCTCCCCTCCTCTGTTGCTCTGGGGCACGCATCTCGTTCTCAGCATCTGAATAAAACCCCATATTGAACCAATCGGCCTGGATGCAGAGCAAGAGCTTAACAACTCCAGAGATCTTGAATCCATCTAGGAATACCAGTACTCCAGCTACAACCAGCCGTTTAAAAAAAAAAAAAAAAAAAACAAAACAACCAAAAAACCCAGGGCCAAACTTTAAGCCCATCACATGCAAGGCTCAACAGCTTAGAGACTCAAATCCACTTCACCACCCGTCAACAACCTCTGACACAAGCCTACAATCATTTCCGTAAAAAAATCTCAACGTTACTGTCCACACAGCCCACCAATTCCTACTAAATCTATTGTTTACGAACAGGGAAGGACTGGTGGGAGGTGTGATGGTCACAGGCCGTCTTGGGCTTAGCGACCATGAAATGACAGAATTCTCAATTCTTGGTGAGGCAAGGAAGGGGGTTAGCAAAACCAGCGCTCTGGACTTGCGGAGGGCAAACTTTGGCCTCGTTGAGGCACTGGTTGAGAGAGTCCCTTGGGAGACGGTCCAGGAGGGACGGATGTTCTTTAAGAAGGAAATCTTAACAGCTCGGGACCAGGCTATTCCCCCGTGCCGCAATGTCTAATCGCTGAGGAAAACGACTGGCCTGGATGAACGGGGGGCTTTTGCTAGGAGTCAGGAAACAAAAGGAGAGTTTATCATCTCTGGAAGAAAGGGCGGGCAACCTGGGAGGAGTGCAGGAATCTTGTTAGGTCATAGAGAAAGGAAATTAGAAAGACAAAAGCTCAGCTAAAATGAACCCTGTCTGCTGTCGTAAGAAGAACGGCTGAAGGAACTGGGGTGGTTTAGTCTGGACAACAGGAGGCTGAGGGGAGACTTTATCGCTCTCTACAACTACCTGAAAGGAGATTGTAGCGAGGTGGGTACTGGTCTCTTCTATTAAGTAACTAGAAATAGGACGAGAGAAAATGGCCTGAAGTTGCACCAGAGAAGGTTTAGATTGGATATCAGGAAAAAAATCATTTACTGAGAGGATTGTCAGGCATTGGAACAGGCTGCCCAGGGTAGTGATGGAGTCACCATCCCTGGAGGTGTTCAAAACACACGTAGCTGTGGTACTTTGGGACATGATTTAGCAGGCATGGTGCTGTTGGGTTGATGGTTGGACTTAATGATCTTAGAGGTCCTTTCCAAGTTTCACGATTTGATTCAATGCAATTTGATTCTGTTCTAGGGAGCAGAACAGAGATGTAGCAAGAAAGGAAAAAAAGGAAGGGAGAAAGAACAAAGGGAGAGAGACACAAACACTGGAAGAAGGACAAAGGGATGGCAGAGGAAAAAAATAGTGATAGGCTGCAGGACAGAGATGGAGGAGTTCAAAAAAGACACAGGGAGCATGACAGAACAAGAGTGAGAAACAAGGGACAAAGCAGGACAGCACTGGAGGAAAAAACAACTGTGAGCGAGACATGGAGGAAGAGAGAAAAGAGAAGGGACAGCTAGCTGGAGAGGGGGATACAGTTAGAAAGGATGGAAGAGGAAATGGAAAGAGAGAAATACAGAAAAGATAGCAAGAGGAAGCAGGGCAGAGGGACAGCAATAGAAGAAAAAAGGGACAGGGATCTGGACAGATGGAGAAAAAAGCAGGAGGAACAGATACAACATGACATGATGGGACAGGAAGTAACACAGAGCAACAGATGAGAATAATGACAATAGATAGAGACTGTGAAAAGCACGGGAGGTTGGAGAGAGAGGGAAGACATGAATAAAGAGTAGGGAGCACCACAAATGGTCAGGGAAAGAGAAGAACAGGAAGGACAACAGGGACAGTGAAATACAGAATAACACCACACACACACACACATATTATCCACTTATCGAGCCCATTTCAGAATTACACAGTACCTCAGCCCCTTTAAGAAAAGTAACACATCGCCCGAGCCCATTTCGGCGCCGCACCGCGCCCGAGCCCATTTCGGCGCCGCACCGCGCCCGAGCCCATTTCGGCGCCGCACCGCGCCCGAGCCCATTTCGGCGCCGCACCGCGCCCGAGCCCATTTCGGCGCCGCACCGCGCCCGAGCCCATTTCGGCGCCGCACCGCGCCCGAGCCCATTTCGGCGCCGCACCGCGCCCGAGCCCATTTCGGCGCCGCACCGCGCCCGAGCCCATTTCGGCGCCGCACCGCGCCCGAGCCCATTTCGGCGCCGCACCGCGCCCGAGCCCATTTCGGCGCCGCACCGCGCCCGAGCCCATTTCGGCGCCGCACCGCGCCCGAGCCCATTTCGGCGCCGCACCGCGCCCGAGCCCATTTCGGCGCCGCACCGCGCCCGAGCCCATTTCGGCGCCGCACCGCGCCCGAGCCCATTTCGGCGCCGCACCGCGCCCGAGCCCATTTCACGGTTATGGAGCTACAGAACCACTTTCAAAGTTGTGCAATCACTAGAGGCAGGAATGCACCCCTTTTCCGTTAACCCAGCAGCAGCTACATGTACCTCAAGGTATCTACAACTCGCCCTTGGATGCCTAATTCCAACAGACACTTTCACTTACTTCAACATATAAGTTTACCTATGGACACTAAACGCCCATGCTTCCCTCTACGCTTCCCTTTGCGATTGCCATTAGTACTGCGATTCCCACAAGGACACCTGTCTTTTTGTCATTTTGTATTTAGTGCTTCATTTGGTCCATTACGCATTCCACATACTTCCAGCTATGTCAGTGTTTCAATCCAATTCTACAAGGTACTTTTTCTATAATACATAGAAAAGATTTATGGCCTCACTCGTTAAATGTTTGACACTATTAGTTCTAGTCCTCTTTTAATCATTATTTTTACAAATACATTTAAACTCCAAAAAATCTAGCATTACCTGAAGAAGAAATGCCACTATTCAGTACCTGCAATGCTCTACGGAGTGGTCTTTTCCACATTCCTCGCTCCCATTACATCCGTCGCTGCACATCCAGAAGTTTTACTCCCTGAGGTGACAATACCTGCACGATCCCTGTTCCCGGGCAGCAAATGAGGGAGCTCTGCTCATCTTGACAGATCATCCACCTCCAAACCTCAATAAAAAAACAGAAACTGAAAAATATCATTACATCACAAGCTACAAAGAGCACCCAAATATTTTTTTTACAAACCCACCACAGACAAACAGAGTTACACTCACGCACTTCACAACCCTGGCCTACTCCATCCTGGCCATCTAGTCCAACTCCCCCCACCCTTCGCCTGCAAAATCCTCAACTGTCTTCCAAAGACCATCCACCGAACAACATATTTCCCTGTGCTGACTGGCAATTACCAGGTTCCAGGGGAGTGCTCCATGGGAACACCGTTCCCGGGAGCCTTGAAAAAGAATCACCCTGCCAGTGAAAACCCGGGCCCGAGCCGAACCCCTGTCCAAACATTGGCAATAAACATTGCCTCATGTAGCAGCTGGGACCAGGGGAAAGAAAAATATTGGGGCAGGGGAGGACACACCAAAACCCAACCCAGATCCCAGCTGGGTTTTTTTATTCTAATTTTTTGTGTTTTTTTCCTAATTCCCTGAAAAAAATCTCAACTCTACATCCAACCTGAAAGGAAAAAAAACCCCAACAAGTCTAAACCACATAACCCTACAAGGTTAGACACATTCAAAACACACCACTCATTCAGACAACATGGACGCCAGCCCGCATTCTCAACTCATCCATCCCACCGCCCACAGGCCTCGAGAGGCCGTCACCCCGTGCCTGCGGCAGCAGGGGCCTCAAAAAATCGCCCTACCTGCAAAAACCCGGGCCCCAGCCCAACCTCCTTCCAACCAACCTCCCCACAAACTGCCCTTCCATTACACCAATGTTTCAACACACACAATCATCTCCACCATCCGTGCATTTTCAACCCGATACTGAGCTTTCACAGTGCCACGTGTCACAGTCCAACCTCCGTAGCAGCCATGTCACCTAAACTCAAGGTTCCTTCAAGCACGTCTCGTGCCCTGTCATCACCTGCAAAAACAACACACAAAGCTTGTCAACAGACACTTCATCCTCGAGAGAGAAGTCAAGTCCTCCACCGCTCCCCTACCCTGCTTCCCACCTATTCCAAAAATAACACATCCTCACAGCCAGTGTCTTCCATGGCACTTGAAAAAAACCAGAGCATCACAAACACAGAGCTCTCCCAAAGTTACCGATCGCTCCAAGACCCATCACGCTGCTACTCAGACCTCCAAGGCCTTGACCAGTTCTAGAGACTTGCCACAAAGCGTCCGCATAAACAAGATGAACACCATTGCCCAGTTCCTGCCTTACTCAATGCTAGTTCACAGTCCAATTGCGATCCCCTCAACTCTTTGCATGCAAAGAGCCCAAAGTCATTAAACCTTCTACGCTGCCGCTACAATGCCATACAAGACACACACGAACATAGAACCATGTAATTCACATGCAAATGTAATGCCATACAAGGCAGTACTCTTACCTCGGTCAAGGCAAAACAACTCAGAGCACTGCCATACCAGACAAAACGGAACAGGGCCAATGCAAGAGACTCTCACGTGACAGTCAATACAAGTACAGACCAAAACAATACAAAACCAATGCAGAACCGTAGAAGGCAAGGCAGTCTCAGGTGGCAATCGATACAAGTACAGAGCACTGCAATACAAAACACAACGCAGGGTCAGGCATTGCAAGACAGTCTCACATGACAGTCGATACAAATACACAACAAAACAACACAAGGCAAAGACAAATACAGACCAATACAATGCAAGAAAACTGCAAAACACAGCAAAGCAAAGCACTCTCATAGAGCCACCGGACGCATCTTCCTTCCGACTCCACTCACGGGCCCACCTCCTTACAGCTCTCTGCTGCCTTCCCCCATCGCTCTGTGGGACGCATCCCGTCCCCTCCACATCTGAAAAAAAAAAAAAAAACCAAACATATTGAACGAGTCACCTGGATGCAGAGCAAGAGCTTCACAACTCCAGAGGTCTTGATTCCATCTACAAAGTCCATCTGGAGTCCAGCTACAGCCTGTCATTTAAAAACAAAACAAAAAAAACCCAAACCAACCAAACAAACAACAAAAAAAACCAAACCCCACCCCCCACTGTAGTGTTCAAATATGTGGAACTTAGTTACTGGGCCTGAAAGTAGCTCATGGTTGCAAGAGCGTTCCAGACACCTTTGAAGGCCCTGAACAGAACAAACAAGAAGATAGAAGAAGAAAGATCCCAATTAGAAAAACACAGGTGCACATTCCACGATAAAGGGAACTTGGCACAACCAAACTCAATTCAGGGGCTTATCTCGACCGATTGGACTAAGACAAGTTTTGCATGCTCTAACATAGCCAATTATATCCTGTGTGTATGCGCGTGTACAGAGCGAGTATAACTAACTGTATCTTATGTTTATACACGTGGACAGTATCGATGTAACCAATCACCCCTTATGCTTGTGCGCATGGACACCACATGCTTGCGTGCAGCAGCCAATCAAAGCTTCTAAACAACTTAGAGAATTGTATAAGAATGATCAGCTAAGCTCAATAAAGGGGCAACTTTAATCATCATACTGGTGTTCTATCGTCCGGGCCCCGCACGGAGTAACCCTAAACCCTACACCCCACCAACCAAAAAAAAAAACAGGGCCAAACTTGTAGCCCATCACGTGCATGTCTTAACACCATAGAGATAGTCAAATCCGCTTCACTGCCCCTCAACAACCCCTGCCACACGGCTCCAATCATCTCTATGAAACACTACCGGCACGGCTGTCCGCGCAGCCCGCTGATGGCTACTCGCGCAGATATGACTGTACAACCCTCACCTAAACGGTCTAGGCACATCAACATTTCACCCGTAGACTCTTATCGCTCTTCCACCTACCCCTGACTCTACATCCCCAGGCAGAGCAGGTCCAAGCCAAGCACACCGTGAGCAGAATGTCACCACGTGGAACGCCACCAACGAGGTGATTCAACGAGAGAGAAAACTCCCGGCAAGAAGAATGACCCCCGGACGGGAGGCGCTGTCAGGCAAGATGACCTACGGGGCCGCAACCGTGAGGCCAGGAGGCTCCACGGCAGACCCAGGTGTCCTGGGTTCAGCTGGGATAGAGTTAATTTTTACAGGAACCTGGGAGGTGGGGGCATAGCCGGGGCAGCTGACCTGAACTAGCCAAGGAGCTATTCCATACCATGTGACATCCTGCCCAGTATATAAATGGGGAGCGGGCCGGGGGGTGGTCTCTGTTTTTTTCGGTGGGGGAAGTGGCGGAGCGTCGGGTCCCGGGTGGTGAGCAGTTGCACTGTGCATCACTCTTTTTTGTATACCTTTTTTTCATTAGTGCCGTTGTTGTTGTTGTAATCTCTTTTGTGTTTGTCCCAGTAAACTGCCTTTATCTCAACCCTCGAGGTTCCAGTTTCTTTTCCTTTTCTCTCCTCCGTCTCCTCCCCATCCCACCGGAGGGGGGCGGAGGAGTGAGCGAGCGGCTGCGTGGTCCTTTGTTACCGGCCGGGCTGAAACCACGACAGTCCTTTTTGGCGCCCAACGTGGGGCAGAAGGGTTGAGATAACGACAGATCTGGCCAGAGCGTGTTGAAACAAATTTGCCAAACGCATTTCTTAGATATATAGATGTTAGTCACAATGTTGTTTCATTTGTTTACATGGTGGCGTTTTGTAAGCTCTTATATGCTCTATGTATTGCCTGTAGTTGCGTATCTCATCTCTGGGAGAGTGATTGGGATTATCATTTTGCTGTACTGGGCAATGTCGACTTATGAAATGATTACATCACTGGTCATGAGGTTAAGCTGGTATCTGTATGAGGCAGTGATATCATTTCCATACTTTGGGCGCCTTCTGTCGGATTTTATTGGTAATTACACCCAATCCATGGGGAAATTAGGGGGGGATACCTCCCCCCGTCCGTTCACCTCCCTCTTCTCCTTCCGACTAATTACAACAGCTTTTGAGAATTTTGAATATCCTTGGGATGCGCAAGCCAATGTGCTGTTAGTGCTATGCCTCCTGAATATGTTTCAGGTCTTGTTTAGGGCTACAAAAACGCTCTTTAAGAGTACCACTCAGAGATCTCCCCCAAAGCTGGAGACTCATGGGTGGCACGGCATGTGGGAGCATATGGGCAAGTATCTAGAGAACTTCTCACCGCCAGTGACTTGGAAGTTCACTCCCGAACAACTACAGAACCCTTATGAAGTGACAGAATATTTGAAAGAAAAATGCTGTGGCTATTCCAAAGACATACAACTCGCTGCACTGTGCTGGGCTCTGGCCAATATCTACCAAACACTGCTTGATATTATGCAGCACCCTCGGGGGGAAAAGGGGGAAAAGATGGAAAACAGGACAACATGTACCGTGGCTACCCAAACCCTGACAACAGACACCGTGGCTGCCCCTACCCCGACAACAAGCACCGTGGCTGCCCCTACCACGACAACAGGTACCATGACTACCCCTACCCCGGTGACAGACACTGCAGCTGAACCAGAGAACCAGCCTGTGCCAGTATCAGTCGCCCCTGTACAGAAAAAGAAACACACAAAGAAATCAGTTCGCTTAGCGAGAGATGAAGATGAACCAGGGTCATCGCGAGAACAGGAGGTAGAGGCAGAACCTGAAATAATTACCCGATCTCTATCCATGAGTGAGTTGCGTGACATGCGAAAAGATTTTAGCCGCCACCCAGGTGAGCACATTGTTACCTGGCTGCTCCGATGCTGGGATAGCGGGGCTAGTAGTGTGGAATTAGAGGGTAAGGAAGCCAAGCAGCTGGGATCTCTGTCTAGGGAAGGGGGCATCGACAAGGCGATTGGGAGAAAAACACAAGTCCTCAGCCTCTGGAGGCGACTTTTGTTAGGTGTAAAGGAAAGATACCCCTTCAGGGATGAAGTTACATGTCACCAAGGCAAGTGGACCACCATGGAGAGAGGTATTCAGTACCTGAGAGAATTAGCCGTGCTGGAGGTGATTTACAATGATCCAGAAAATGCGCAGTCACCCACAGATCCAGATGAAGTCCAATGCACACAACCCATGTGGCGGAAGTTTCTACGAAGTGCACCACCAACCTATGCCAACTCATTGGCAGTAATGTCCTGGAGAGAAGGCTATGGACAAACGGTGGATGAATTGGCTGTCCAACTCCGGCAATACGAAGGGAGTCTCTCTTCCTCCCTACGGGCCTGTGTCTCAGCTGTGGAGGAGTTGTCCCGAGAGTTCCAGCAATTCAAAGTGGATCTGTCCTCCTCCTCACCTGTACAGGCCCGCATCGCAGTTATTGGGAGTAAGCGTTCCTCTGCCCAAGAGAGAGGAGAGAGAAAGTACACTCGACGGGCTAACCTGTGGTTTTACCTGCGTGACCATGGAGAGGACATGAGGAAGTGGGATGGAAAACCCACTTCAGTCTTGGATGCACGGGTACAGGAGTTGCGAGAAAAAGCAACCAGAAAAGAGAATTCTTGGAAAACTGCTGCTCCAGTTTCCCGTGAGCAGTCCCCCAGACGCAGTAGATGGGCTGATCTCATTTCCGATCCCCTTGAAGGGACTTCCGATTTACGTGTGCAGAAAGTGAGTAACGGATGTTCTAACCAGGATTAGAGGGGCCCTGCCTCCAGCCAGGTGGAGGAGAGGGACAACCGAGTCTACTGGACAGTGTGGATTCGATGGCCTGGCACATCAGACCCACAGGAATATAAGGCTCTAGTGGACACTGGTGCACAATGTACCCTAATGCCATCTAGTTATAAAGGGGCAGAACCCATCTGTATCTCTGGTGTGACAGGGGGATCCCAAGAGCTAACCGTATTGGAAGCTGAAATGAGTCTAACCGGGAATGAGTGGCATAAACACCCCATTGCGACTGGCCCAGAGGCCCCGTGCATCCTTGGTATAGATTATCTCAGGAGGGGGTATTTCAAGGACCCAAAAGGGTACCGTTGGGCCTTTGGTATAGCTGCATTGGAGACGGAGGAGATTGAACAGCTGTCTACCCTGCCGGGTCTCTCCCAAGACCCTTCGGTTGTGGGGTTGCTGAAGGTTGAAGAACAACAGGTGCCAATTGCTACCACGACGGTGCACCGGCGACAATATCGCACCAACCGAGACTCCCTGATCCCAATCCATAAGCTGATTTGCCAACTGGAGAGCCAAGGAGTGATCAGCAAGACTCACTCACCCTTTAATAGTCCCATATGGCCCGTGCAGAAATCCAATGGGGAATGGCGACTAACAGTAGATTATCGTGGGCTGAATGAAGTCACGCCACCGCTAAGCGCTGCTGTGCCAGATATGTTAGAGCTTCAATATGAACTGGAATCAAAGGCAGCTAAGTGGTATGCCACAATTGACATTGCTAATGCATTTTTCTCCATTCCCTTGGCAGCGGAGTGCAGGCCTCAGTTTGCTTTCACTTGGAGGGGCGTCCAGTACACCTGGAATCGACTGCCCCAGGGGTGGAAACACAGCCCCACCATTTGTCATGGACTGATCCAGGCTGCACTAGAAAAAGGTGAAGCTCCAGAGCACCTGCAATATATTGATGACATCATCGTATGGGGCAACACGGCAGAAGAAGTTTTTGAGAAAGGGAAGAAAATAATCCAAATCCTTTTGAAGGCTGGTTTTGCCATAAAAGAAAGTAAGGTCAAGGGACCTGCGCAGGAGATCCAGTTCTTAGGAGTAAAATGGCAAGATGGGCGTCGTCAGATCCCTGTGGACGTCATCAACAAAATAGCAGCTATGTCCTCACCGACTAATAAAAAGGAAACACAGGCTTTCTTAGGTGTTGTGGGTTTTTGGAGAATGCATATTCCAAATTACAGTCAAATTGTAAGCCCTCTCTACCAAGTTACTCGGAAGAAGAACGATTTTAAATGGGGGCCTGAGCAACGACAAGCCTTTGAACAGATTAAGCAGGAGATTGTTCACGCAGTAGCTCTTGGGCCAGTCCGGACAGGACAAGATATTAAAAATATGCTCTACACTGCAGCTGGGGAGAATGGCCCTACCTGGAGCCTTTGGCAGAAAGCACCTGGGGAGACCCGTGGCCGACCTCTGGGGTTTTGGAGTCGGGGATATCGAGGATCCGAGGCTCGCTATACTCCAACTGAAAAAGAGATCTTGGCAGCATATGAAGGAGTTCGAGCCGCCTCAGAAGTGGTTGGTACTGAAACACAGCTCTTCTTAGCACCTCGACTGCCAGTGCTGGGCTGGATGTTCAAAGGGAAAGTTTCCTCTACGCATCACGCGACTGACGCCACGTGGAGTAAGTGGATCGCACTGATCACACAGCGAGCTCGCATAGGAAACCCCGGTCGCCCAGGAATGTTAGAAGTGATTACGGACTGGCCAGAAGGCAAAGATTTTGGAATGTCGCCAGAGAAAGAGGTGACACGGGCCGAAGAAGCCCCGCTGTATAATAAACTGCCAGAAAATGAGAGGCAATATGCCCTGTTCACTGATGGGTCCTGTCGCATTGTGGGAAAACATCGAAGGTGGAAGGCTGCTGTATGGAGTCCTACACGACTAGTCGCAGAAACTGCTGAAGGAGAAGGTGAATCGAGTCAGTTTGCAGAGGTGAAAGCCATCCAGCTAGCGTTAGACATTGCTGAAAGAGAAAAGTGGCCAGTGCTCTATCTCTATACTGACTCGTGGATGGTGGCAAATGCCCTATGGGGGTGGCTACAGCAATGGAAGAAGGGCAACTGGCAGCGCAGAGGTAAACCCATCTGGGCTGCCGCACTGTGGCAAGATATCGCTGTTCGGATAGAGAAGCTAGTGGTAAAAGTACGTCACGTAGATGCTCACGTACCCAAGAGTCGAGCCACTGAAGAACATCAAAACAACCACCAGGCAGATCAGGCCGCCAAGATTGAAGTGTCTCAGGTGGACCTGGACTGGCAACGTAGAGGTGAGCTATTTATGGCTCAGTGGGCCCACGATACCTCAGGCCATCAGGGAAGAGATGCAACATATAGATGGGCTCGAGATCGAGGGGTGGACTTGACCATGGACACTATCTCACAGGTCATCCATGAATGTGAAACATGTGCTGCAATTAAGCAAGCCAAGCGGCAAAAACCCCTGTCACATGGAGGACGATGGCTGAAATATAAACAGTGGGAGGCCTGGCAGATTGACTATATCACACTCCCACGAACACGCCAAGGCAAGTGCCATGTGCTTACAATGGTGGAAGCAACCACTGGGTGGCTGGAAACATACCCTGTGTCCCATGCCACTGCCCAGAACACTATCCTGGGCCTTGAAGAGAAAATTTTATGGCAACACGGCACCCCAGAAAGAATCGAGTCGGACAACGGGACTCACTTCCGAAACAACCTCGTAGACACCTGGGCCAAAGAACATGGCATTGAGTGGGTGTATCACATCCCTTATCACGCACCAGCCTCCGGAAAAATTGAACGGTACAATGGACTGCTGAAAACTACATTGAGAGCGATGGGGGGTGGAACTTTCAAGCATTGGGATACACATTTAACAAAAGCCACCTGGTTAGTTAATACTAGAGGATCCGCCAATCGGGCTGGCCCCGCCCAACCAAGAGATCCACATACTGTAGAAGGGGATAAAGTCCCTGTAGTGCGCATGAGGAGTATGTTAGGAAAGACAGTCTGGGTTAGTCCTCCCTCAAGCAGAAGCAAACCCATTCAAGGGGTTGTTTTTGCTCAAGGACCTGGGTACACCTGGTGGGTGATGCAGAAGGATGGGGAGGTTCGATGTGTACCTCAGGGAGATTTGATTTTGGGAGAGAATAGCCAGTGAATTGGGCTGTATGATATTTAACTGCTAAATAACCTGCCAATGCATGTCATTGTATCTATAGTGTCTATATGCCATATCAAGGGTATTATTGTGAGAATTATCCAAATGACTACAGGATGGACTTTTGAAACTGAGCCAAGTACAACAGCGATAGAACTTGAACTGGCACCCACCAATTTCCTCAAGATCAACATCTTCGACCTGCAGACCAGGGGCATGAGTTGCACCAAATGTACTAGCCACAAGTTCCAGAGGCAGCGTACAACAACCCAACATCTCACACCATCTCTCTCTTATCCTGAAGAACTGTTACAACAGATAGAGCCCCAAAATTGATGGACACATTAGAGGGATAGCCCATAGGCTAAAGGAACACCGTGTGTGTGTGTGCGAGGTCAGGGGGTGGAGTCCATATACTTATATATAAGACAAGGAAAGTTGTAGTGGTTGATTGGAAAAAAAAAAAAAAAATAAAAAAAAGGTAAGATCTGGGCATGATGTAGATGGTATAGAATAAGGGGTGGATAATGTCCTGGGTTCAGCTGGGATAGAGTTAATTTTTACAGGAACCTGGGAGGTGGGGGCATAGCCGGGGCAGCTGACCTGAACTAGCCAAGGAGCTATTCCATACCATGTGACATCCTGCCCAGTATATAAATGGGGAGCGGGCCGGGGGGTGGTCTCTGTTTTTTTCGGTGGGGGAAGTGGCGGAGCGTCGGGTCCCGGGTGGTGAGCAGTTGCACTGTGCATCACTCTTTTTTGTATACCTTTTTTTCATTAGTGCCGTTGTTGTTGTTGTAATCTCTTTTGTGTTTGTCCCAGTAAACTGCCTTTATCTCAACCCTCGAGGTTCCAGTTTCTTTTCCTTTTCTCTCCTCCGTCTCCTCCCCATCCCACCGGAGGGGGGCGGAGGAGTGAGCGAGCGGCTGCGTGGTCCTTTGTTACCGGCCGGGCTGAAACCACGACACCAGGGAAGAGGAGTCAAACGGAACGGCCCGTTACAAGACAGCACTGTCAAAACCCAGACGACAGATGCGCCAGAAGCCTGGCGTCGAGACCTAAGGATGTCAGGATGCGGGGAAGAAGTCCCAGTCCGAGAAAACAGACAGCTAGAGAGCAGAGCTGCCGATGCAGCCCAAAAGAATGCTGCCATAGAGCACCGACCGGAACCTGCCGAGACCGATCCATGCTTTGGAGCTCCGAGCACAAGAAAAGAAGCACCTGATTGGCACCGGGCCGATGAGTAAGAGCATTCGAAACCCTAGGGACAGCACCTGAAGCGCATGCCTCGCTCCTCCGGCGCAAAGCGCGACAAGGACATCGAGACCCGAGGAAGGTCTAGGCGCACAAGACAGACTACACAAACTACATGCCACCGCGGACACGGGCTGGAACTGCCCTGCCCAGCACACGCTGGTCTCGAGCTGAAAAGCAACCCGCTCCCTTTGCATGCGCAAAAGCGACTGCTTTGGGACAGCCCTCTCTCCTGCGCTAACTTTAAAACTCCTCCCTGCTATTCCCAGCTTTGTCCCTTCCTCCCAGCCTGGTCCCTCAACTTAGCTTTCAGAGGGCCGAGGGTCCAAATCTATCCTCCACAAAACCACACGGGCTAACTGGGATGTTCCTCAAGGGGACACATTGCTCTTCAACATCTGCAATTAAAAAAACAAACAAACACAAACAAATCAGAAAAGGGATTAAGCATCCCACTGGCCAATGCCAACTACTTCCCCAACTCCCCCCTCCTCTCAAGTGCCACCGTGTTCACTTCCCCACTCATTCCAGGGTCAGACCCTGCAGCTGTCGTCACTCCTGGTACCTAAGGTACCAAGAGACACCAAGTTAGCATGGCACTCGTGAGAAGTCATCGGCCCCACGCTCCTCCTCACTAATCCACAGCTCACCTCAAACGCTCATCCAATTCAAAGATAGCCCACACAGCACCTCCACAACAGAAGGTAAATGCTGAACCGAGCAGCCCCATAATACTTTGCTGTTCAACACCGACCCGGCCGACGACTGCCTCACCTTCTCGGACTGCTCACCGGCATGCAGCTTTGCGGGAGACCTTATAGCAGACTTCACGGTACATAAAGGGTGCCTATAAGAAACCTGCAGAGGGACTTTTTACGAGGGTGTACAGCCATAGGACAAGGCGGTAACGACTTTAGTCCTAAGGAGGGTACATTTAGTTTAGGCATTAGGAAGACATTTCTCTCTATGGGTGGCGAGGCACTGGAACGCGTTGCCCAGAGAACCTGCAGGTGCTCCCTCCCTGGAAGCATTCAAGGCCAGGTCAAATGGGGCTTTGAGCAACCTGATCTCACAGAAGGTGTCCCTGGGGGGGTTGGAACTAGAGGATCTTTATGACACCTTCCAACCCAAACCATTCTACAATTCTATGACATTCAAATCCAACTGCAAAACTCCTCTGAGAAGGGCTGGTGAACCCTCCTCCCTTTCCCCAGCAGTCCCAAAACTTTAGAAACCCCTTTTCTTCTCCTCAACTGTCAGGAAAGGAACCCCACTGCTTCCTGACACCTTCTGCCCTCGATTTGCACCCCTGAACCCCCTTCAGTGGCTACTCCTCAAGAGCCACTCTTCTGAGACACATCCCATATTCTGGGGGCACCCCCTAACCTACAGCTTCCCAGAGACTCTGAGCTCTGCTACATGTCCACAAAGTAAAGTCAAGTCCCAAGCCTTGTAATCTACAAGGGGCCTGCCACCAGCTGCAAAGATTCTAGGGACAACGTGGCATTCTGTGGGCAATGAGGAAAGGCACCCCAAACCCTGAAGGGCACTGTGCCTCACAGCCCTTCTGCTTTCTTCAGAAATACTAAAACTCCACATACAGATACATACAAGATGCTCACCCTAACCTCTGCTAAACAATATCACCATCGGTCCCATTAAGAGAGCTATCAACAACTTACACAGCATACAGCAGAACTGGTAAAAAAACAATGTTCCTTCTTCAATGAAGTTGGGAATTGCAGGAAAACACAATGCATGAAGAATTAAAAAACAAACAAACAAACAATGCATACTATTAAACCATCTTTCTACCCCTGAACACTCAAAACAAAATTACTGACCTGAAAAAAGGAAAGGAAAAGAAAAATAGAAAAGCTGCACACAAGTGTGTCATGGTTTCAGCCCAGCCCGTAACAAAGGACCACGCAGTCGCTCGCTCACTCCTCCCACCCCGCTCCGGTGAGATAGGGAGGAGATGGAGAAGAGAAAAGGAAAAAAAAAAATGGAACCTCGAGGGCTGAGATAAAGGCAGTTTACTGGGACAACACAAAACAAAATTACAACAACAACGGTACTAATGAAAGAGTATACAAAAAGAGTGATGCACAGTGCAACTGCTCACCACCCAGAACCCGACGCTCCACCACTTCCCCTACCGAAAGTGTCCATCAATTTTATTTAGTCCCTGACTTTGGGGCTCCATCTGTTGTAACAGTTCTCCAGGGTAAGAGAGATGGTGTGAGATGTTGGGTTGTTGTATGCTGCCTCTGGAACTTGTGGCTAGTACATTTGGTGCAACCCACGCCCTTGGTCTGCAGGTCAAAGATGTTGATCTTGAGGAAATTGCTGGGTGCCAGTTCAAGTTCTATCACTGTTGTACTTGGCTCAGTTTCAAAGTCCATCCTGCAGTCATTTGGGTAATTCTTTGATATGGCATATAGACACTATAGCTACAATGACATGCATTAGCAGGTTATTTAGCAGTTAAGTATCATACAGCCCAATTCACTGGCTATTCTCTCCCAAAATCAAATCTCCCTGAGGTGCACATTGAACTTCCCCATCCTTCTGCATCACCCACCAGGTGTACCCAGGTCCCTGAGCAAAAACAACCCCTTGAATGGGTTTGCCTCTGCTTGAGGGAGGACTAACCCAGACTGTCTTTCCTAACATACTCCTCATGCACACTACAGGGATTTTATCCCCTTCTACAGTATGTGGAAGTATGGTTGGGCGGGGCCAGCCCGATCGGCAGATCCTCTAGTATTAACTAACCAGGTGGCTTTTGTTAAACGTGTATCCCGATGTTTGAAAGTTCCACCCCCTATCGCTCTCAATGTAGTTTTCAGCAGTCCATTGTATCATTCGATTTTTCTGGAGGCCGGTGCGTGATATGGGATGTGATATACCCACTCAGTGCCATGTTCTTTGGCCCAGGTGTCTACGAGGTTGTTTCGGAAGTGAGTCCCGTTGTCCGACTCGATTCTTTCTGGGGTGCCATGTTGCCATAAAACTTTCTCTTCAAGGCCCAGGATAGTATTCTGGGCAGTGGCATGGGACACAGGATATGTTTCCAGCCATCCAGTGGTTGCTTCCACCATTGTAAGCACATGGCACTTGCCTTGCCATGTTCGTGGGAGTGTGATATAGTCAATCTGCCAGGCTTCCCACTGTTTATATTTCAGCCATAGCCCTCCATACGACAGGGGGTTTTGCCACTTGGCTTGTTTAATTGCAGCACATGTTTCGCATTCATGGATGACATGTGTGATAGTGTCCGTGGTCAAGTCCACCCCTTGATCTCGAGCCCATCTACATGTTGCATCTCTTCCCTGATGGCCTGAGGTATCATGGGCCCACCAAGCCATAAATAGCTCACCCTTACGTTGCTGGTCCAGGTCCACCTGAGACACTTCAGTCCTGGAGGCCTGATCTGCCTGCTGGTTGTTTTGATGTTCTTCAGTGGCCCAACTCTTGGGTACATGAGCATCTACGTGACGTACTTTTACCACTAGCTTCTCTATCCAAACAGTGATATGTTGCCACAGTGCAGCAGCCCAGATGGGTTTACCTCTGCGCTGCCAGCTGCCCTTCTTCCATTGCTGTAACCACCCCCATAGGGCATTTGCCACCATCCATGAATCAGTATAGAGATAAGGCACTGGCCACTTCTCTCTTTCAGCAATGTCTAATGCTAGCTGGATGGCTTTCACCTCTGCAAACTGACTCGATTCACCTTCTCCTTCAGCAGTTTCTGCGACTACTCGTGTAGGACTCCGTACAGCAGCCTTCCACCTCCAATGTTTTCCCACAGTGCAACAGGACCCATCAGTGAACAGGGTATATTGCCTCTCATTTTCTGGCAGTTTATTATACAGCAGGGCCTCTTCAGCCCGTATCACCTCCTCCTCTGGCGACATTCCAAAATCTTTGCCTTCTGGCCAGTCCATGATCACTTCCTCAATTCCTGGGTGACTGGGGTTTCCTATGCGAGCCCATTGTTTGATCAGCGCGGCCCACTTCCTCCACATGGCATCAATTGCATGATGTGTAAAGGAGACCCTCCCTTTGAACATCCAGCCCAGCACTGGCAGTCAGGGTGCTAAGAGGACCTGTGTCTCAGTACCAACGACTTCTGAGGCAGCTCAAACTCCTTCATATGCTGCCAGTATCTCTTTTTCAGTTGGAGTATAGCAAGCCTCGGATCCTCTATATCCCTGACTCCAAAACCCCAGGGGTCAGCCTCGGGTCTCCCCAGGTGCTTTCTGCCAAAGGCTCCAGGTAGGGCCATTCACCCCAGCTGCATTGTAGAGAACATTTTTAACATCTTGTCATGTCCAGACTGGCCCAAGAGCTACTGCGTGAACAATCTCCCGCTTAATTTGTTCAAAGGCTTGTCGTTGCTCAGGCCCCCATTTAAAATCATTCTTCTTCCTGGTAACTTGGTAGAGAGGACATACAATTTGACTGTAATTTGGAATATGCATTCTCCAGAAGCCCGCAACACCTAAGAAAGCCTGTGTTTCCTTTTTATTAGTTGGTGAGGATATAGCTGCTATTTTGTTGATCACATCCATAGGGGTCTTGCCACTTTACTCCTAAGAACTGGATCTCCTGTGCAGGTCCCTTGACCTTACTTTCTTTGATGGCACAGCCAACCTTCAAAAGGATTTGGATTATTTTCTTCCCTTTCTCAAAAACTTCTTCTGCTGTGTTGCTCCATACGATGATGTCATCAATGTATAGCCGTGGAGCTTCAGCTTTTTCTAGTGCAGCCTGGATCACTCCATAGCAAACGGTTGGGCTGTGTTTCCACCCCTGGGGTAGTTGATTCCGGGTGTACTGGACATCCCTCCAAGTGAAAGCAAACTGTGGCCTGCACTCTGCTGCCAAAGGAAGGGAGAAAAATGCATTAGCAATGTCAGTTGTGGCATACCACTTAGCCGCCTTTGATTCCAGTTCATATTGAAGCTCTAACATATCTGGCACGGCAGCGCTCAGCGGTGGTGTGACTTCATTCAGCCCACAAAAATCTACTGTTGGTCTCCATTCCCCATTAGATTTCTGCATGGGTCATATAGGACTATTAAAGGGTGAGTGAGTCTTGCTGATCACTCCTTGGCTGTCCAATTGGCAAATCAGCTTATGGATGAGGATCAGGGAGTCTCAGTTGGTGCGATATTGCTGCTGGTGCACCATCGTGGTAGCAATTGGCACCTGTTGTTCTTCAACCTTTAGCAACCCCACAACCGAAGGGTCTTGGGAGAGACCCGGCAGGGTAAACAGCTGTTCAAACTCCTCTGTCTCCAATGCAGCTATACCAAAGGCCCAACAGTACCCTTTTGGGTCCTTGAAATACCCCCTCCTGAGATAATCTATACCAAGGATGCATGGGGCCTCTGGGCCAGTTGCAATGAGGTGTTTATGCCACTTTCCGGTTAGACTCATTTCAGCTTCCAATACAGTTAGCTCTTGGGATCCCCCTGTCACACCAAACATACAGATGGGTTCTGCCCCTTTATAACTTGATGGCCATTAGGGTACATTGTGCACCAGTGTTTACTAGAGCCTTATATTCTTGTGGTTCTGATGTGCTAGACCATCAAATCCACACTGTCCGTTAGACTCGGTTGTCCCTCTCCTCCACCTGGCTGGAGGCAGGGCCCCTCTAATCCTGATTAGAATATCCATTACTCACTTTTCGCACATGTGAATCTGAAGTCCCTTCAAAGAGGATCAGAAATGAGATCGGCCCATTTACTGTGTCTGGGGGACTGCTCACAGGAACTGGAGCAGCAGTTTTCCAAGAAGAAACCTCTTTTCTGGATGCTTTTTCTCGCAACTCCCGTACCCGCGCATCCAAGACTGAGGTAGGTTTTCCATCCCACTTCCTCACGTCCTCTCCATGGTCATGCAGGTAAAACCAAAGGTTAGCCTATCATGTGTACTTTCTCTCTCCTCTCTCTTGGAGAGAGGAATGCTTACTCCCAATAACTGCAATGCAGGCCTGTACAAGTGAGGAGGAGGACATATCCACTTTGAATTGCTGGAACTCTCGGGACAATTCCTCTACAGCTGAGACACAGGCCCGTAGGGAGGAAGAGAGAATTCCTTCGTATTGCCGGAGTTGGACAGCCAATTCATCCTCCCTTTGTCCATAGCCTTCTTTCCAGGACATTACTGCCAATGAGTTGGCATAGGTTGGTGGTGCACTTCATAGAAACTTCCGCCACATCGGTTGTGTGCATTGGACTTCATCTGGATCTGTGGGTGACTGCATTTTCTGGATCATTATAAATGATCCAGAAAATAAAACAGAATCCAGAAATAAAAACAGAAGTCACCTCAGGAGGCTGAGGACTTGTGTTTTTCTCCCAGTCACCTTGTCGATGCCCCCTTCCCTAGACAGAGATCCCAACTGTTTGGCTTCCTTACCCTCTAATTCCACACTACTAGCCCCATTATCCCAGCATCGGAGCAGCCAGGTAACAATGTGCTCACCTGGGTGGCAGCTAAAATCTTTTCACATGTCACGCAACTCACTCAGGGATAGAGATCGGGTAATTATTTCAGGTTCTGCCTCTTTCTCCTGTTCTGGCGATGACCCTGGTTCATATCCATCTCTCGCTAAGTGAAGCGATTTCTTTGTGTGTTTCTTTTTCTGTACAGGGGAGACTGATACTGGCACAGGTTGGTTCTCTGGTTAAGCTGCAGTATCTGTCACCGGGGTAGGGGCAGCCACGGTGCCGGTTGTCCTGTTTTCCATCTTTTCCCCCTGAGGGTGCTGCATAATATCAAGCAGTGTTTGGTAGATACTGGCCAGGGCCCAGCACAGTATAGCGAGTTGTGTGTCTCTGGTATAGCCACAGCATTTTTCTTTCAAATATTCTACCACTTCATGAGGGTTCTGTAGTTGTTTGGGAGTGAACTTCCAAGTCACTGGAGGTGAGAAATTCACAAGACACCTGCCCATATCCTCCCACAGGCCGTGCCACCCATGAATATCCAGCTTTGGGGCAGATCTCTGGGTGGTACTCTTAAAGAGCCTTTTTTTAGCCCTAAACAAGACCTGAAACATATTCAGGAGGCATAGCACTAACAGCACGCTGGCTTGCGCATCCCAAGGATGTTCAAAATTCTCAAAAGCTGTTGTAATTAGTCGGAAGGAGAGAAGGGAGGCGAACGGACGAGGGGAAGTGTCCCCCCCTAACTTACCCATGGATTGGGTGTAATTACCAGTAAAATCCAACAGAAGGTGCCCAAAGTATAGAAGTTATATCACTGCCTCATACAGATACCAGCTTAACCTCATGACCAGTGATGTAATCATTTCACAAGTCGACATTGCCCAGTAGAGCAAAATGATACTCCTAATCACTCCCCCAGAGATGAGATATGCAACTACAGGCAATACATAGAGCATATAAGAACTCACAAAACGCCACCATGTAAACAAATGAATCAACATTGTGACTAACATCTACTTATCTAATATAAGAAATGCGTATGATAAATTTGTTTCAACACACTCTGGCCAGATCTGTTGTTATCTCAACCCTTCGGGCCCCACGTTGGGCGCCAAAAAGGACTGTTGTGGTTTCAGCCTAACCAGTAACAAAGGACCACACAGCCGCTCGCTCACTCCTCCCACCCCCCTCCGGTGAATAGGGAGGGGATGGAGAAGAGAAAAGGAAAAAAACTTGGAACCTCAAGGATTGAGATAAAGGTAGTCACTGGGACAACACAAAACAAAATTACAACAACAATGGTACTAATGAAAGAGTAAACAAAAAGAGTGATGCACAGTGCAACTGCTCACCACCCGGAACCTGACGCTCCACCGCTTCCCCCACCGAAACTCGAGCGCTCCCCAGGCCTGCTCCCCATTCATATACTGAGCATGATGTCACATGGTATGGAATAGCTCCTTGGCTAGTTCAGGTCAGCTGCCCCAGCTAT
This sequence comes from Astur gentilis, assembly GCF_929443795.1. Lineage (NCBI taxonomy): Eukaryota > Metazoa > Chordata > Aves > Accipitriformes > Accipitridae > Astur > Astur gentilis. The sequence goes on from NC_064914.1 coordinate 9,769,543, forward strand.
GCCTCCCACCTCCCAGGTTCCTGTAAAAATTAACTCTATCCCAGCTGAACCCAGGACAAAGTGTCCTTGGGTCTACCACACATGCTGCTGAACCTTGAACTGGTCCTGAAGCTCTTACCTCAGGCAGACAACTCTTCCCAAAGGGCTGAGCCAGCTCAAAAAGCTGCAAAGCACTCAAGGAAGAGCTGAGCACCAACACCAGAGAAACCCAGGAGCACAATGAGCTCCCTCAGCAGAGGCTGTGGCTCAAATACCCCCAAGCCTCCGCCCACCACCCTTAGCGCAATCACCTGCGAAAGGAGAAGGGCAAACCACCAGCAGTTATAAAGTCAGCTGGAGGAGCAGTAGCACTGTTCTCACCTGCCTTAAATTTACAGCAAATGAGACCCTAAACAGAGAAAGTAACCCCCCCCAGGAAATGACACTACTTGCTCCTGTGCTACAGCTACACCTATTGCATCAGCAATGGGACCAGGTAAGGAATTAAACTTAATCTTTCTGGGGTGTAGATAGAAAACAATAGATGTCTTTCTAAACTAGGTAAGAAACTAGCTCATTAAATGTAATAACAATGTAGTTATTAAAATCACATCAGTCACTGGCGAGGCCAGCAGACGCAATGGTAAGTTGGCGGCTAAGTGCTAGACTGAGATGGACTGGGAGGTTCCTGAGGCCCAGGAGCCCCGGGGAAGAGCAGAGGGACAGCGCAGAGCCAGCAGCTCTTGCGAGAGAGGCTGACAGGGCTTGGGCATTGCCAGGGGCAACCGCAGAAGATTTAAACGGCCCTGAGGAGCGCCAGCAACCGGGAGCGTGGCAAGCAGGGCGTGGTGTGTCAGAAAGGGCATGGCATGGCAGTTTGTGCGGGTAGGGCGCAGCCCCCACCCCCCCTTCCCAGCTCGAGCAGGCTACTGAAGTGGTGGGCATCGGCCTCAGAAAGGAGACACTGGTATGGCTGCCACTCAGCTGAATGCCATTGCTAGGAAAAACATGGCGATGCAGACAGAGCTAGGAAAAATGTAGAAAGAGAAATTAAGATGCAACTGGGTACAAGAAACATGGGAAAGCAGTAAAAAATAGGGAGCCACAGAGGGAGAAACGTAGTGGGGAAAAAAATATAATTGAAGTAGTACAGGGCAGAGTTGGCAGAAGAGTAACAAGTTTTCGGGAGCCAGGCAGGCAGGTGGGCCAGTGGAGGGAGAGACAGAAGGAGGGACAGGCAGGGAGGCGAACGGAGATCTGGGGAAGGGTGGCAGAGATGGAGCGTGATGTACGCGACAGAATGCGCGACTCTCTGCAGCTCCCAGCGCCAGCAAGAGACCTTCCCCGCCCCGATGCTTTTCTCTCTGCCTCGGCGGCAGGCGCCTCAACGCTCCTCTCCCGCGAGGCTTCCCAGTGGCTCGTGCACGCAGCCGACGGAGGTGCTGAGCTCCCGGCGCTGTGCGCTACTGGCGCGCTCTGTCGGGGATGGCTCGGAGGGATACTTCCTTGCCGTGGGGACTGGCTGTTCCTTGCTGGACGTGGCTGCCTGTGGGACCCCCTTGGATTCCCTCCTCGGACGGTTCACATTCGTCAGCTCCCTCGGGTGGGCGTGCCTGGGCAGACCCCTCCCCAGCTCAAGGGAGGGATTCCAAAATAGGAACAGTGAGCTGGATGGAGGCGGACATCAAAATAAAACTTAAAAAGCAATAGGGTACAAGACAGATAGGAAAACATGAAGAAATAAAGGCAGGGAGCTGGACTGGGAGATACATAGAAACAAACAAGAAAGCAGCAGGGTACAGGAAACAGGAAACAATTTAAAACCAGGGACCGGGAGGAAGATAGAGGGAGAAATAGAAAAAAAATTCAAAAAGCGATTCAGATGGACGCAAATTAAAAAATAAGGCTGGGGAGCTGGAGAGAGTCATACATATATATACATATAATTTTAAAACTGACAGGGTAAAGGAAAGAGTGAGAAGAAATAAAGAAGAGGAAGAGAGAGCCAGATAGAGGGAGACATACGTAGAAATTTTGGCAAGGAATAAGGTAAAGAGCAGAGGGAATTTCCTGGGTTTGGCTAGAATAATTTTCTCCCTAGTAGCTGGTATAATGTTGCATTTTGCATTTAGCATGACAATAATGTTGATTAAAAGACTGATGATTTAGTTGTCGCTGGGCAGTCAAGGATGTTTTAGCTTCTCATACTACCCTGGCAGTAGAGGCTGGGAGTGCAGACAGCTGAGCCAAATGAGCCAAGGGGGTATTCCATACCATATGATGTCCCAGCCAGTATATCAACTGAGGAAGTTGACTCCTAACCCCAGGCCCTGCCCCCTGGCCCTGAGCCATGACACTGTGATGCCTGACACCGTGACCTTTGAGGTTACGAACCCAGGCTGTGACCTTTGACCCAATGGCCCTTTTCACCGTGTGACCACTGACCCCTGGCCCGGTGACTCTTTGACCTTTAGTCGGTGACCTTTGACCCTGACAGTTAACCTTTTGATCCTCTGATGCTGTAAACTTCAAAATTTTGACCCCCCCCAAAGACCTTTGAACCCTACCCAGTGCCCTTTGACCCCACCCGGTGATCCTTGACCCCCCCCAATGACCTTTGGCCCTGACCAAGTGATCTTTGACCCCCAGTAACCTTTGACCTCTGACCGCCATGACCTCTGACCCCTGGTCCCTGTGACATTTGCAACTTGTGAACTTTGACCCTGCGACCTTTACCCCAGTGATCTTTGAGCTCTGACCCCTTAACTTATTACCCCTGTGACCTTTGACCCCATGACAACTTCTGACCTCTGACCCCGTGACTTCTGGCCCCGTGAACTTTGACCTTTTACCTCTGACCCTGTGACCTTTGGCCTCTGACCCCATGACCCTTCACCGTGAGACCTTTGACCTCTGACCCCTTGTCCCAGTGTGGGGTTTTTTTTGTTGTTGTAACCTTTGACCCTAACCGCCGTGACCTTTTACTCCTGATCCAGTGACCTTTGACCCCTGCCCCAGTGACATTTGACCCAGAACCCTGTGACCTCTGACCCTGACTTGGTGACCTTTGAGCTTTTGACCTCCTCACCCCAGTGACCTTTGAGCCCTGACCCTGTGACCTTTTACATTTGACCCCCTGACCTCAGTGACTTTTGACCCCTGAGTCCATGAGCTTTGACACCCTCCCCCCCCCCCCAACCCTGGTGCCCTTTGATCTCTGACCTCAGAGGGTTTAGACCCCTGCGCCTGCTAACCTATGGCCTCTGAGCCCCACACCCTTTGACCTCCGACCCCTTACCTGCGACCATGTTAAGCACAGCAGTACTGCGCATTTTGATGTTAAAGCACTGCCCTACCGCAATGTTGCGATGGAAAACGGTTTCTGCCCTGGGAGTAAATTACCCTGCATGCCAGAACCCTGGCCTGAGCCTGACCCCCATCCGAGCACTGGCCATGAACATTGCCTCACAGAGCAGCCAGGAGCAGGAAAGAAAAAAAAACCAAGCCAGGTAAGGTTTTTTTATTCTAATTGTATTTTATTTTTTCTTAATTGCCTAACAAACAACTCTACATCCACCCTGAAAGAGACCACTAAAAAAGCTAAACCACATAACCCCACAACGTTATGCACATGGACAACACACCACTCAGTCAGCTCACACACACACTAGGCCTCACTCTCAACTAACCCATCCCGCTGCCAAAGGCTGTCAAGGGGCCACCGCCCCTTACCCGCAGCACCTGGGGCCTCAAATATCACCCTGCCTGCAAAACCCCTGGCACCAGCCCAACCTCCTTCCAAGCTCCCCCCAAACTGCTCTTCCATTACAGCAACACTTCAACACACACCCTCTGCACCATACACAGATTTTCAACCAGATACATAGCTTTCATAGTGGCACTTGTCACAGTCCAGCCTCCATAGCAGCCACATTGCCTAAAGGCAAGGTTCCTTCAATTGCCTCGTGGCACATGATCACCTGCAAAAACAACACACAAAACTCTTGAATACACACTTCACCCTCAGCATAAAAAAAAAAATCCTCCACAGCTCCAAACTCCTGCTTCACAACTATTCCAAAAACAAAAACCTCAATGCCTTAACCATTTCTACAAGCTTACCACAAAGTGTCCACATAAACAAAATGAACACCCATGCCCACTTACTGCCTTACTATATTCTACCGATTCGCAACTCCCTCTCCTTTCCCTTGGCCACTCCACTACCCCGCTCTGTCATCAAGAGCTTGCCACCTCAAGGCATGCGTATCATCTGCAAAACACACAAACAAGGGATGCTTTCAACTCGGCCAACAATACAACACCTCCAAAGGAACAGTTCCTTTAACCCAGCAGTCACGACTCACCTTGCCCGAGTCACCCCCGCTACCCATGGCCCACTTTGCTCCTTGCTTGCGACCTTCAAAACAAAACAGAGAACCCGATCAGCTAGTCCTAGTGCCACCAGCAATATCTTCCCTCCGATTCCTCTCACAGACCCACCTTCTTATGCTCCGCTCCCCTCCTCTGTCGCACACAGCTTGCCCCTCCGCATCTGAAAAAATCCCATATTGAATGAGACACCTGGCTGCAGAGCAAGACCTTCACAATTCCACAGGTCTTGATTCCATCTACAACGAGCATCTGGAGTGCAACTACAGCCTGCCATATGAGAAAAAGAAAAAAATAGGAAAGGCCACAACTTTAAGCCCTTCCCATGCAAGACCTAAGACCTCAGAGACTCAGATCTGCTTCATTACCCCTCAACACCCCATGCTACACAGCTCCAATCACCTCTGTACAACACTATCAACGTGGCTATCCACAAAGCCCACCAACAGCTACACAATCTCAGATGACTTTACAACCCTTGCCTAAACAATCCAGGCGAATCAACGTTTCACCCATAGACTCCTATTGCTGTTCCACCTACCCCTGACTCTAGATCCCCGGGCAGAGCGGCTCCAAGCCAAACGCACCCAGGCACACAACACAAAACGTACCAACAAGGTGATTCAAAGAGAGAGAAAACTCTCAGCAAGAATGACGACTCCCAGTCGGGAGTTGCCAGCCGGCAAGATGACCTACAGCATCCAAGACTGTTGGAGCGGCGGAGGAATGCACATAAGTCCACCCAATATGAGTGATAGAAGTGATTCAACTTTATTTGCACGGATAGCTCATATTTATACAGTTTGCGATAATTATGCCTACTAGTCCTAATATGATTGGTACATTGCTAATGTTTATTCATTACTAAAACACACCCACTTGTGGTTGGCAGCTACGTGTGTTCAGTAACTTTCTCATGAGAACTTCTTCAAAAGTTACTTGTGAAGTTATGCCAAGGTCACACCGTCCCTGTCTTTCTCCTGATAACGGCGAGACCAGCTGTTGTTTTTCTCCTGATATCAGTAAAGCCAGCTATTTTCAGCCAAGGCCTAGTCTTGTTGCTCAAACTGACATTCTTTCACACAGAACTCTGCTCGCACAACTTTTCCACAGGCCCATGTCCTTTTTCAGCAAGCCACTTCCCAACAATTCCCCCTTTTTCTTTTTGTGCAAGTAGAGCTTGGTGTGTCAGCTTTGAGACTCCTTTCATCATGTACCCATACGCAATTCTAACTATTACACAGATTAATATCAATATACCCAACCATCGTAAGGCTTCCTTAATCAATGACATTAGCCGCGGTGTTATCCCGCCAAATATTGACTGTAACACCCCATCAAACCAACTAGTTTCTTGCTGGATCTTTGTGTATGTTTCTTCAGCCAATCTATTTGTTTGTGTATAGGTTGAGGTAAAATTTTAACACCTGCTGTATTGCCCTTTGCAAAGATCTGTGAACACAATTAATTAACACAGTAAAAACAACATTATACCTAATAAAATACATAAGCACACAAAAAGAGGTTTGATTAATAGCTTTAGCTAGTTACACCCAAACATTCTTACTGTCCCATGGCGTTAACCGATGTGGATCAATCACCAGTGTCACTGTCATGCTGCTTACTACAGTCAGTGTGTTCCATATCAATCTCAGCATAAGGTTTCAAATTTATGGGTAAATCAGGAACGTATCTGCCAGACATGGAGGATGTGATTTTTTGTCCAATTGCTGTCAAGGCTTGCCGTCCCGGTGCACTTAGTTGTCTTGTAGAAGTTAAGCTATCGCTGCCCCTCAATAAATCCAGCAGCGGCTGTAAGTCTGTATTTGTAATACCACAACAAGGTCGAATCCACTGTAGGTCTCCATTTAAATCTTTCTCCCTCTTTTTGTTTTTGAGCAATCCAGGCTTGCTTAATAACTTGGGATGCCATTTTCCTTAATAAGCTGAACAAGGTAAAACTATTACAATAGCTACAATCACAGTAACTACAATAATGCCCATAATTCTTTGAGCCAACCTGTTACCCCTAATGACCCAGACCATGAGGACTATGAGGAAAATGAACCATCCATACATTCTTGTGCCATCTTGCTCCACGAACTCAGCCCAGCAATCGGTAGGTGCCAGCTTTCCGTGGGCGTCCCCACAGAGGCAACGACGGCCTCACCGTACACCAGCCCGATGCTCTTCGGAAAATCCCGGTATTTATACATTTGCAGAGGAACGGGTTTTAGCACACGTGGCCAGCGGGTGCCAAAAGTCCGCCTCAGTTGCAATCTATGACGCATGCGCTCGCTGGCCAGGCACGCTGCACGAGTCATAGCCATCTTGTCTATTGGTTTGTGGGCTTTACGATACAGTTGCGATGCACAGAGAATCTTGACCTGTTATGTTAGCCAAGGTGACCTATACATTAGTTTTCGGCTGAGGTAGTATTCATATTGTCACATCATCTATGATGCTCCAGATGATGATGGTCATGCAAATCGAACAGGAGTCCATCGTGGGCCTGTATCTGTGGAAACACAATCAACCTCGTTCCCAGGTTATTAATGGAAATAGATCTTACCCCTGATTTTGGCTTTAACTAACTTTTACATTTACCCCACACTGTCTTCCCGTAATCACGCTATGTTTAATCAAATTATGCTTAACGCACTTTTTACCTAAAGCAAGTTCTATATACAATAAGGCACGCTGTTCTAAAAACCTCTCTGAAGGACTTGGTGTCCGCTAGTAATACTCTATTAGTTAGAATCTGTCGGATCAGTGGCTCCAGCACCCGCCGGTGCCGTGCCAGTTGCCATTGGGACAATTCCGGGTCCAGCATCAGTGCGAAGCCATGGCTTGACCCACTTAGCCGGGATCTCCCAGTAAGTTTTACTTCTGCTGATCCGCACCATTTCCCGGATTCTGGGTCCTTATACGTTACCATGATTCCTGTACTTTGTTGCGTCCTTTCTGCCTGTAAAAGAACATGATGCACTACCATTGGTGGGTCTTTGTGATCACCTGTCAATCTAAGATAATTTAGCACAGATAAGGCTTTGGCCAATCGTTCCTCTGGGAGTAAGCCCTGGGTTCCCCCCTTTTGTTTTTGCAGCATGTTCTTTTAGGGTTTGGTTGGCCCATTCGACAATAGCCTGTCCTGTGGGAAGATGTGGAATACCGGTACCGTGGTGAATTCCCCACAAATTACAAAATCGAGCAAATCGTGTAGAACCGTAGGCTGGGCCGTTGTCCGTCTTAATTTCTTTAGGCACACCCAGTACTGCAAAAGAAGCGTGAAGATGTCATTCACTATGTAAGGCCTTTTCTCCAGTTCGTGCCGTGGCCCACATGGCAGCAGGATAGGTATCAATACACACATGCACAGAACGCTTTGCACCAAACCACGTGACATGGGTGACGTCCATTTGCCACAACTGCAATGGCAAAAGACCTCGTCGGTTAACCCCACGGCCCAAGCCCAGCCCTTCCTTTTGACAATCGGGGCATGCTTTAAAGATAGCTTGGGCGTCAGTAAGTGGTAAGTCAAATTGCTTTGTTAACATCCTAGCGGATTGGTGCAAGAACGCATGTGATTGCCGTGCTTTGTTGAAAACGATTCCCTGGAGGAGGCTCCCGTGGCGCTGCAACCAATTGGTCAACTCTGTCATTTCCCGTTTCTCATCTGCACAGTGTTCTCATACCGAAGAGTTCTACCAGAGGGGTCATATTGCCATTAGTGATACCGCAAAGATTCCGCACCCACTGGATATCTCCCACAAGCTTCTGGACATCATGTAACATTGAAATTTCTCATGTTATTTGAACCTTCTGAGGTTTAACATTGCTAGCATTTATGTGCCACCCCAAATACTTCCAAGGTGCTGCCTTTTGCACCTTTTCAGGAGTGATTATTACTCCGCGATGGCTTAAGATGTCCTGCAATTGAGTTAAAATCTCATCCTGTGGCAAGTTACTGAGGTAACTGCTTTCTTACAGGCTCTGATGCCCAGGCCACATACACCTGACGCATCGTGGGGGAATTGCGCATTCATTGCGGTAACACGACCCGATGGTATCTCTTATAGGGTTCTGCCTTGTTAATCGATGGTACCGAAAAGGCGAACCGTTCAGCGCCATCTGGGTGCAATCTTTTAGATTTATAATTAACAAATCCCATTCTTCTGGAAGCATAACTGGAGATGGCAAACCTGGCTGCAGGGCTCCCATACTGTCCATCACCACATTCACAGCTCTGAGATCGTGTAACAGTCTCCATTTCCCACTTTTCTTGGGAATGGTAAATATTGATGTATTCCATGGACTAGTAGAAGGGACAACATGTCTCGCTCTCAATTGGTCTTCAACTAACCCTTGTATTTTTAGCAACCTTTCAGAATTTAGCAGCTACTGATCAATCCAAACAGGCTCATCTATTTTCCAGTTAATTTTCAGAATTGGCTACCCCTCAGTGACCACTCCTAAAAAGGATGCGTCACTAACATTGCCTCCATTTGGCTCAATAAATCATGGCCTACGAGGCCAAACAATTCAGTTGGGGTAGTCATGACATACGGACACGTCGTAATGTGTTCACCATCAGAGAACACAAATGTAATCGGTAGCTGACTTACTAAGGTGGCTTGTGTGCCCCCTATCCCAGAAATACCAAAATTTGGCTTGATCGATGGCCACGATGGAGGCCAAATGCATCGTAAAATAATCGTAACATCAGCTCCAGTATTGATTGTCATCAGTTTCTTGACGACAACTCCATTGGGCCCTTCCAATTGCACTACCTTTTCTGCTTTACCTCTTGCTGTGTCCATGGCAAAGTATACCTGCGGCTTCCCTGTGGAGCCGAATCCACCATCTCCACACTGTACTTCACCCGGGTTCGGAACACACGACCTGAATGGAACTAATTGTGCTATTTTGGTACCTTTAGGAATAGAAACAGGAGGGATTACAACATGGATCATAATTTTCACAGTCCCACAATAATCTGCATCAATAAGCCCTGGGAGCACCAGAATTCCTTCTAGAGCTGTTGAAGATTGCCCCATTAAAAATGCACTAAGTCCAAACCCCAATGGTCCCTTTATGTTGACTGCGGTTTCCACATCCACTCCGGAGCTTCCTGCGGTGGCGGATCTGGTGGTTGTGAGGCTGCCTGAGGGCTGGCAGCTCAAGCCCCTTGCATTTGTGTTGCCGCGCGAGGGGCCTTCGCGGTCGGTGCAAAGTTTCCCTTCTTCCTGTATTCTTGGTGGTATGGTTATCTTTCTTACACTTGTTGCAGCACTTACTGTTAACAGTACCTGTACATTTGCTCCTAATGTGTCCACGTTTGCCACAGTTAGAACACTTGACCAAGGGTCTCTTACTGGCCTTGTGTTTCTTAGTCGCTCCTTGGAGAGCTGTGGCAGCATAGGCTACTTTCTGTGAGTCCGCTGATCGATCCATGTATTCTATCATATCAACGACGTCTGCATTTTTCGGCAAATTACACAATGCTTTGTGTGTCTTTTCAGTAGCATTTTCAAAAGCGAGTATTTTGAACATGTTTTCTTTCATGCCCTCGTTCATGTCAGGGTGGTCATAAATTGTATTCTCCTGTTTCACCTGGGTAAAAGCATGGCTGTGCATATTGTCTGGCATGGTAAGAAAAGCTTGATATGCCAAGATCTGTGATAGATGATGAACCTCAGTGACACATTGTAACTGAGTGTTCCCTGATGCGAAGGGTCCAGTACCCATCGGCATCTGCGTGGTTACTCCCCATAGGGGATCTGTTTGTCGTCGTGATGTTGCTTGTTCCCTATCACAGAGCTTCTCCCACTGCTGGAAAAACACTAACATTTGGGCAGGTGTCAAAATCAACTGTGCTAGCTGTTTAATATCTTGAGGTATCAGCGTATCAACAGAAAAAATGAATCGCAGTATTTGGTGAGTTAACACAGATTTGATTCAGTACTGACTCACAGCATTCCTTAATTTCTCAATGACCTTCCAGTCAAACACCTCCCATTTTTTCTGTTCATTTCATGCAATAACTGGGAATGCTTGGAGCATAGTCCCTTCTATAATGGCATCTTTTATTACCCCCCTCCAATATCTCTGCCTTTCTTCTGCAGCAGCTATTACAAGCGGCTATTACAGGCAGCTCCGCGTCTATCACGGGTGCGGTTGGTTTCCCTGTCTCTTTTCTGCATTTTCTTTAACAATTCTAACATTGTCTCTTTTTGTTCTATTATTAGAGTAGCCAAGTCCTTGTTTGCATTATTTGAATCAGGGTATATGCTAGGTATAATTTGTTCATGTTGAACGGTGGTATCTGAGGGCTGGTTTTCTGTAGGCAGATTTTTACTCACTCCCTGATTCTGTAGGGTTTCCTTTAATCGTACGGTTAGGGAGGCTTGGGAACTGTCGGATGGCTGATTAATATCGGCAGTCCCAGGGAGTGGAGCAGAAGTCAAGGGCACAAGAGCAGGCGAACAAGCTCCAAAAAGTCTCTCTCGCTGCATTATGTTTTTCTCCCCGCTTTTCCCTTTCGCTTGCGGTTGGAGAGAGAGAGCAGCAAAAGCAGACGCAGACGCTTTACGATCTGCTTTCATTTTTTACAGAGTTGTCTTAATCAATTTCCATAAAGTTGCAAGATCTTTAACTTCTTTAGACCCGTCACTAATTTCATCCCATAGGGAGGTTCCGATAGCATTCCAGGTACTAAGCTCAAAAGCTGTACCCACTCTAATTGAAAGGTTTCTGTCCTTGCTTCATTAGTTTTTTAGCTGATTTATTGTCGTCAATTACCATATCCCATAATACGTCTCCTAATCTACGCCATTCACTCTCCTTAAATAATAAATCCGGATTCTTAAAGCATCCCTTAACACGACCTAAAGCAACTAATCCCAAAACTTGCTTAACGCAATTTACCCCCCGCTTTTCTAAAAAGCACTGTAATAATTTTAGGGCTACCTCTTGATCCATTGCCAGCTGGCTTCTCGATACTCCTTGGTGCTACCTTGATTAAGGCACCTCGGTTAAAAAGTCTTTGCAGCCTTTTTGCAGTAGCCCTCACTGACGGCAAACTCCTTTTGGACGGTCCAGGCACAAGAGTTAACACACCAACCAAGACGATCAGCGTTCAGTTAATCTTTTGCCCCCCGGTCGCTGCTACCGGTGCTTCTCAGTGTCCGTCGCTCCAATTCCCCTTTCTTCGGTCCCACGTTCGGGCGCCATTTGTTGGAGTGGCGGAGGAATGCACATAAGTCCACCCAATATGAGTGATAGAAGTGATTCAACTTTATTTGCACGGATAGCTCATATTTATACAGTTTGCAATAATTATGCCTACTAGTCCTAATATGATTGGTACATTGCTAATGTTTATTCATTACTAAAACACACCCACTTGTGGTTGGCAGCTACGTGTGTTCAGTAACTTTCTCATGAGAACTTCTTCAAAAGTTACTTGTGAAGTTATGCCAAGGTCACACCGTCCCTGTCTTTCTCCTGATAACGGCGAGACCAGCTGTTGTTTTTCTCCTGATATCAGTAAAGCCAGCTATTTTCAGCCAAGGCCTAGTCTTGTTGCTCAAACTGACATTCTTTCACACAGAACTCTGCTCGCACAACTTTTCCACAGGCCCGTGTCCTTTTTCAGCAAGCCACTTCCCAACACAAAACCACGAAGCCAGGAGGCTCTACGACAGCCCCAAAGAAGAAGAGGCAAAAGGAACAGCCCGTTACAAGATGGTACCGTCAAAACAAAGATCATGGACACAGAAGAGGCTGTTATCAAGACCTAGGAATGTCAAGGTGCAGGGAAGAACTCCCATTCCAGGACAACACTCGGCTAGAGAGCAGAGCTGCCAAAGCAGCCCAGAAGAGTGCCGCAAAAGAGAACCAGTGGGAACCTTCCGACACCGATCCATGCTTTAGACCTCTGAGCACAAGAAAAGCGGCACCCGATTGGCACAGTGCCAATGAGTAAGGGCATTCGAGACCCTAGGGACGGCGCCCGAAGCGCATGCCACGATCCCTGAGCGCAAAGACTGATGATGGCATCGAGACCTGAACAAGGTCAAAGGCACACAAGACACACTACACAAACTACACGCCACCACAGACACAGGCCGGAACTGCCCTGCCCGGCACGCGGTGGTCTCAGGCTGAAAAGCAACCCGCTCCCTTCACCTGCCCACACAGGACGGCTCCTGCCCTCCTACTCTCACTTTAAAACCCATCCAGGCAATTCCCAGTTCTGTCCCTCCCTCCCAGCCTCTCTTCAGCCCACGTCCCTCAACTTAACTTTCAGAGGGCCAAGGGTACGAATCCATACTCCACAAAAATCACATGGGCTAACTGGGACGATCAGGAGGTTGCCAGGTTGCTCTTCATCGCCTGCTGTGAAGACAAAAAAAAACCCCACAAAATCAGAAGAGGCAGTAAGTAACCCATCAGCCAACACCAACTACTTTCCCACCCCCCACACTTAATCACACACACCACAGCGTTATGCTTACCTATTCATTCCCGAGTCAGACCCTACGGCCATCATCACTCACGGTACCTGAGACAGCAAGACACACACAGAATTAGCGTAGCAGTCGTGAGACTCACTAGGCCCATTCTCCTCCTCCCTAATCCACAGGTCACCTTGAACACTCATCCAAATCCAAAGGTGGCCTGCACTGCGCCTGCAAAACACAAAGTAAATGCTTAACCAAACAACCATGTAATATTTGATATTCAACACCAACTCAGCCCACAACCACCTCACCTTCTCAAACTCCTCATTGGCCTGCAGTATGGCTCCTCTAAGGCTGCATGCCCCACGTGCAAAATCCAAAGCAGGAGACGCACGCTGCGAGGCAGCCCGAAACTTCAGCCCACCCGCACAGATTCCCAACTCCCTCTCCTTTACCTTGGCTGCTCAACCACCCCGCTCTGTCATCAAGAGCTTGCCACTTCAAGGCATGCGCACTGCCTGCAAAGACACAAACAAGGGATCATTTCAAATTTGCCAACAATACACCACCTCCAAAGGAACAGTTCCTTTAAGCCAGCAGTCACGACTCACCTTGCCCAAGTCACCTCCGCTACCCATGGCCCGCTTTGCTCCTTGCTTCCTACCTTCAAAATACAAGGAAAAAGAACCCTAGATCAGCTAGTCCTAGTGCCACCAGCCACATCTTCCCTCCGATTCCTCTCACAGACCCACCTTCTTATGCTCCGCTCCCCTCCTTCATTGCACGCAGCTCGTCCCTCTGCATCTGAAAAAATCCCATATTGAACAAGTCACCTGGCTGCAGAGCAAGACCTTCACAATTCCAGAGGTCTTGATTCCATCTACAACAAGCATCTGGAGTGCAACTACAGCCTGCCATATGAGAAAAAGAAAAAATAGGAAAAGGCCAAAACTTTAAGCCCTTCCCATGCAAGACCTGAGACCTTAGAGACTCAAAACTGCTTCATTACCCCTCAACAGCCCATGCCACACAGCTCCAATCACCTCTCTAAAACACTATCAATGTGGCCATCCACAAAGCCCACTGACAGCTACACAATCTCAGATGACTTTACAACCCTTGCCTAAACCATCAAGGCAAATCAACATTTCACCCGTAGACTCCTATTGCTGTTCCACCTACCCCTGACTCTAGATCCCCGGGCAGAGCAGCTCCAAACCAAACGCACCCACATGCACAACACTCACAACGCAAAACATACCAACAACTTTATTCAAAGAGAGAGAGAAAACTCTCAGCAAGAATGACTCCCAGATGGGCATTGCCACCCGGCAAGATGACCTACAGCATCCAAGACCACGAAGCCAGGAGGCTCTACGACAGCCCCAAAGAAGAAGAGGCAAAAGGAACAGCCCGTTACAAGATGGTACCGTCAAAACCAAGATCACGGACACACAAGAAGCCTGTCATCAAGACGTAGGAACGTCAAGAGGCAGGGAAGAACTCCCAGTCCAAGACAACACACGGCTAGAGAGCAGAGCTGCCAAAGCAGCCCACAAGAGCGCCGCAAAAGAGAACCAGCGGGAACCTTCCGACGCCGAACCACACTTTAGACCTCCGAGCGCAAGAGAAGCGGCACCCGATTGGCACAGTGCTGATGAGCAAGGGCCTTCGAGACCCTAGGGACTGCTGCCAAAGCACACGCCATGCTCCCTGAGCACAAAGACTGATGATGGCGTCAAGACCCGAACAAGGTCGAAGGCATGCTAGAGAGACTACACAAACTACACGCCACCACAGACACAGGCCGGAACTGCCCTGCCCAGCACACGCTGGTCTCGGGCTGAAAAGCAACCCGCTCCCTTCGCCTGCCCAAACAGGACAGCTCCTGCCCTCCTACTCACTTTAAAACCCCTCCTGGCAATTCACAGCTCTGTCCATCCCTCCCTGCCACTCCCCAGCCCGGGTCCCTCAACTTAACTTTCACAGGGCCAAGGGTACGAATCCAGCCTACGCAAAAATCACATGGGCTAACTGGAACGATCTGGCAGTCGCCAGGTTCCTCTTCATCATCTGCACTGAAGACAAAAAAAAAACAAACCAAAATCAGAAGAGGCAGTAAGCCAGCCATCAGCCAACGCCAACACCAACTACTTACCCGCCCCCCACACTTAATCACACACAACACAGCATTATGCTTACGTATTCGTTCCAGAGTCAGACCCTGCAGCCATCATCACTCATGGTACCTGAGACAGCAAGACACACAAAATTAGCATAGCAGTCGTGAGACTCACTAGGCCCATTCTCCTCCTCCCTAACCCACAGCTCACCTTGAACACTCATCCAAATCCAAAGGTGGCCCGCACTGCACCTGCAAAACAAAAACTAAAGCTTAACCAAGTGACCACCAAATACTTTGATATTCAACACCAACTCAGCCCACAACCACCTCACCCTCTCAAACTCCTCATTGGCCTGCGGCATGGCTCCTCTGAGGCTGCATACCCCACGTGCAAAAAAACAAAGCGGGAGACGCATGCTGAGAGTCCGCCCGAAACCTCAGCCCACCCGCACGGATTCCCAACTCCCTCTCCTTTACCTTGGCCGCTCAACTACCCTGCTCTGTCATCAAGAGCTTGCCACGTCAAAGCATGCGCACTGCCTGCAAAGACAAACAAGGGATGATTCCAACTTTGCCAACAATGCAACACCTCCAAAGGAACAGTTCCTTTAATCCAGTAGTCAGAGCTCACCTTGCGCGAGGCACCTACAGCACTGATGGCCCGCTTTACTCCTTGCTTCGCACCTTCAAAATAAGAGGAAAAAAAACACCTATCAGCTAGTCATAGAGCGACCGGCTGCATCTTCCCTCTGACTCCACACACGGACCCACCTCCTTACGGTGCTCCGCTCCCCAAGTCCGTTGCTCTGGGGCACGCATCTCGTCTCTCCGCATCTGAATAAAGCCCCGTATTGAACCAATTGGCCTGGATGCAGAGCAAGAGCTTAACAACTCCAGAGATCTTGATTCCATCGAAGAATACAAGAACTCCAGCTACAACCAGCCATTTTAAAAAAAAAAAACCAACCATAACAAACAAAAAACCCAGGGCCAAACTTTAAGCCCATCACATGCAAGGCTCAACAGCTTAGAGACTCAAATCCACTTCACCACCCCTCAACAGCCTCTGCCACAAGCCTACAATCATTTCTGTAAAAAAATCTCCACGTTGCTGTCCACACAGCCCACCAATGCTTACTCCATCCCAGATGACAGTACAACGCTCACCTAAACGGTCTAGGCACATCAACCTTTCACCCTCAGACTCTTATCGCTGTGCCCCCTACCCCTGACTCTACAGCCCCGGGCAGAGCAGCTCCAAGCCAAACACACCTGTGCACGGACCAGCGCAACACAGAACACTACAGAGAAGGCGATTCAGAGAGAAAAACTCTTGGCAAGAACGACTCCTGGATGGGAGGTGCCATCTGGCAAGATGACCTCCAGCGTCCAAAACACTGAGGCAAGGAGGCTGTACAGCACACCCCGAAGAGTCCAACATAACAGCCTGTTAGAAGATGGTACTGTCAAAACCAAGACCATGGATGCACCAGAAGCTTGTCATCAAGACCTAGGAACATCAAGAGGCAGGGAAGAACTCCCAGTCTGAGAAAACGGATGACTAGAGAGCAGAGCTGCCAAAGCAGCCCGAAAGAACGACGCAAAAAGAACCAACTGGAATCTGCCGAGACCAATCCATGCTTTAGAGCTCCGAACGCAAGAAAAGAAAGACCTGTTTGGCACCGTGCCGATGAGCAAGAGCATTCAAAACCCTAGGGAGGGTGCCTAAAGCGCATGCCGCACTCCTCCGGCACAAAGCGCAATGTGGACATCGAGACCTGAGGAAGGTCTAAGGCACAGAAGACAGACTACACAAACTGCACACCACCACGGACACAGGCTGGAACTGGCCTGCCTGGGACACATTAGTCTCATGCTGAAAGGCAACCTGCTCCCTTCATCAATCACCGGCACAAAGGTGACTGCTCTGGGACAGCCCTCTATCCTGCACTAGCTTTAAAACTCCTCCCTGCAATTCCCAGCTTTGTCCCTCCCTCCCAGCCTCTCCCCAGCCCGGGTCCCTCAACTTAGCTTTCAGAAGGCCAAGGGTCCCAATCCGTCCTCCACAAAACCACACAGGCTAACTGGGATGTTCCTCAAGGGGACACATTGCTCTTCAACATCTGCAATGAAAAAAAACAAACAACAAATCATAACAGGGAGTAAGCATCCCGCTGGCCAACGCCAACTACTTCCCCAACTCCCCCCTCCTCACGAGTGCCACCGTGTTCACTTCCCCACTCATTCCAGGGTCAGACCCTGCAGCCGTCGTCACTCCTGGTACCTAAGGTACCAAGAAACAGCAAGTTAGCATGGCGCTCATGAGAATTCATCAGCCCCACGCTCCTCCTCACTAATCCACAGCTCACCTCAAACGCTCATCCAATTCAAAGATAGCCCACACAGCACCTCCACAACAGAAGGTAAACGCTGAACCGAGCAGCCACATAATACTTGACTATTCAACACCGACCCGGCCGACGACCGCCTCACCTCCTCGGACCGGCATGCAGCTTTGCAGGAGACCTTATAGCAGACTTCACGGTACATAAAGGGTGCCTATAAGAAACCTGCAGAGGGACTTTTTACGAGGGTGTACAGCCATAGGACAAGGCGGTAACGACTTTAGTCCTAAGGAGGGTACATTTAGTTTAGGCATTAGGAAGACGTTTCTCACTAGGGGTGGCCAGGCACTGGAACGCGTTGCCCAGAGAACCTGTGGATGCTCCCTCCCTGGAAGCATTCAAGGCCAGGTCAGATGGGGCTTTCAGCAACATGGTCTCGCAGAAGGTGTCCCTGGGGGTCTTGGAACTAGAGGATCTTTATGGTGCCTTCCAACCCAAACCATTCTACGATTCTATGACATTCAAATCCAACTGCAAAACTCATCTGAGAGGGGCTGGTGAACCCTCCTCCCTTTCCCCAGCAGTCCCAAAACTTTAGAAACCCCTTTTCTTCTCCTCAACTGTCAGGAAAGGAACCCCCACTGCTTCCTGACACCTCCTGCCCTCGGTTTGCACCCCTGAACCCCCTTCAGTGGCTACTCCTCAAGAGCCACTCTTCTGAGCCACATCCCAAATTCTGGGGGCACCCCCTAACCTACAGCTTCCCAGAGACTCTGAGCTCTGCTACATGCCCACAAAGTAAAGTCAAGTCCCAAGCCTTGTAATCTACAAGGGGCCTGCCACCAGCTGCAAAGATTCTAGGGACAACATGGCATTCTGTGGGCAATGAGGAAAGGCATCCCAAACCCTGAAGGGCACTGTGCCTCACGGCCCTTCTGCTTTCTTCAGAAATACTAAAACTCCATATACAAATGCATACAAGACGCTCACCCTAACCCCTGCTAAACAATGTCTTCATTGGTCCCATTAAGAGAGATATCATCAACTTATACAGCATACAGCAGAACTCGTGAAAAAAACAAGGTTCCTTTTTCAATAAAGTTGGGAATTCCAAGAAAACACATTGCATGAAGAATTAAAAAAAAAAAAAAAAAAAAAAAAAACAAAAGATGCATACTATTAAACCATCTTTCTACCCCTGAACACTCAAAACAAAATTACTGACCTGAAAAAAAGAAAGGGAAAAAAAAAAAAAGCAGCTGCATACAAGTGTTACTTTCTACCACACATGCTGCTGAACCTTGACTGGTCCTGAAGCTCTTACCTCAGGCAGACACCTCTTCCCAAAGGGCTGAGCCAGCTCAAAAGCTGCAAAACACTCAAGGAAGAGCTGAGCACCAACACCAGAGAAACCCAAGAACACAATGAGCTCCCTCAGCAGAGGCTGTGGCTCAAATACCCCCGAGCCACCACCCACCACCCTTAGCACGATCACCTGGGAAAGGGGAAGGGCAAACCACCAGAAGTTATAAAGTCAGCTGGAGGAGCAGCAGGAGCATTCTCGTGTGCCTTGAATTTACAGTGAGCAAAGCACTGAACAAAGCAAGCACGCCTTACTGGAAATAATGATACCTGCTCTTGTACTACAGCTACATTTATTGCAACAGCGATGTGACTGGGCAGGGAATAAAACTTATTTTTTCTGGGGCGTAGACAGAAAAAGATAGATGTCCCACTAAGCTATGTAAGAAACTAATTCATTAAATGCAGTAACCATACTATTATCAAAATTGATGTGCTTTAGTTTTCTGTAAAAAAAACCAAAACACTATGGGGTTACACTTCATTTCTAGCAAGACCACGCATACCACCTAACTTCTATCAGAACTACCTTCTGGATAGGACTGAATGACAAAGCAGAATTGGATCCCTTAAGAATCCCTTCTCAAAAATATCTCCGTTTGCAAAGTAAATTATTTACGGTAAATGACCAATGATTCAGAGTGACCTTAGTCTCTCCAACTGACTCCCTTAAGAGAACTAGATGAGTCCCAAAGGACAGAAAACACACAAAAAAACATTGAAATACAAGAAATGTATCGGAAACTGTATGAAGCAGCCTAATTAACATCTAAGTAGCTAGAACAAAAACAAATTGCAAAACACAACAAAAAACACCACTGGAGATGTATCGATAAAAATAGATGAGGGCTATCGCCTCCTCTGAAAAACCCAAGAGGAGATCTAAGCTGACAATAGACATCTTTGGGGTACCAGATACCAAATGGAAACACATTATAAGATGGAAAACAGAAAGACTGCTCTGGAGCACAAATATGGCTTTGGAAAAGGTGCTGACGGAGCAAGAGGCATCATCACAGTGATTAGAGAGGTTCTGAAGGGCCCAGAGAGACCAGAGAAGTCTTGGGGTGCAGTGAGCTCCAAAGGGAATTGAACAAAGAACAGATGTCCTCAGGTGACCAGGGATCAAATGGAGGCGCACCAAACAGAGGAGAGGACAGAAGGACTGACCGGGGTGACAGATGAGGACTCAGGAGGGGTTCTGAGGGGCAAAGAGGGGTGCAAAGTGCCCTCCCAATCGAAAACAGGCTCTAGGGCATAGGGAATGTCTCGCAAGAGCTCAGCAAAGGGAGCAGAGGAGTCTAGAGGGGGCCTGAGAGACCAAAGCAGCCTCAGAGACAACAGTAAGGAACTCTGAAGGGGATTTCAACACAGCACAGACATAGTCAGGGGGGCATGGCTGAACAAAGGCATCCTAAATGGCAAAGAGGAAGATAAGAGCGCTCTGAAGAGCACAAAAAAAAATAAAATGGAAAGGGAGCTAAAGTGCTACAAGATTGCTGAGGAGTACAAGAAAGGGCTCGGAAAACATTGCTATAGAGAGTGGAGGAATTAGGAGGGGGGCAGGGTAAGAAAAGAAGGCTTGGAGACAAGACACAGCAAGGGCCTCGGAGTCTCAGGAGGGCATCTAGGCAAACTAGAGAAGACTGAGTGAGAGAGGAACCAAATGGAGACACCTTCAATGGCAGAGAGAAAGATAAAGGAGTGCTGCGTAGCAAAGAAAGAAGGGTGGCTCCTGTGGAACAAGAGAGATAGAAAGGGAGATCAAGTGCTACAAGGTGCTGTGGAGATTGAGGAAGGTCTCGGGAGGCATTGTGCCTGTGAGGAGAGGGGTGTTGAGGGGGACTGATGGAAAAAAGAAGGCTTGGTGATGACAAGGAGGAACTCAGATGGTCATCTGAGAGGAGAACCGATGGTCTTGGGTGGAAATCCTAGGTAGCGTAGAGTAACAAATGCATGTTCTGTGGCTCAAATATGGCCCCACCTAAAGTGCTACAAGATGGTTGTGGAGAACAAGGAAGGTCTTGGGAGGCATTGTGACTGGGAGAAGAAATGTCCTGAGGGAGCCAGAGAGACACAAAAAGGAGTGGGGACACAACAGTTAAATCCAGACGGGATCTGAACCAAGTAAACATGTCATCAGAGGGTCAGGGAACAAATAGAGGCACAGGTAGAAGGAAGAGGGGACAGTGTGGCTGGGCTGGGTCACAGATACAGACTGGGGAAGTCCTCTGAGGGAACAAGAGGGACGTGAAGCGCGCTACAAAGCTAAAAGTGTGCTAAGGGCAACCTCAAAGGCATCGATAGGCATCATGACACCATTAGAGGGGTCCCAATTCAGCCAAAGATACCAAAGAAGGCTCAGGGAGGCATTGTGACAGTAGCGGAGGGGTTCTGAGATAGACACACAAAAGAAGGCTCTAGGACATGATGAAGTGGTCCAGAGGGGATTTGAACAGACTACAGATGTCCTTAGGGGACCAGGGACTGAAGAGATGGCTGTGGGACACAAGGATGGCCTCAGGAGGCATGACAATGGGAGAAGGAGGGTGCTGAGAGAGAGACAGAAGGCAGCTCTGGGACACAATGCAAAACTCAGGAAGGTGTCCTGTTGCAGAGGATCCACAGGGGACATCACACACAGACCAATGTGATCAAGTGAAGCCCATTTACTTCAACTTTTAGCACAGTTATATACCTTATGCGCTTGTGCACATGCCTTATACAATAGTCTAATGGGTACAATACCCCGGTTCACGCGACGCTATCTTATCCTCTATTGGCTGTGCAAGCTTCTTCACGAGGTGTCCAGCAGTTACTTATCTCATTCTTTGGCATCCAGAGACATGTTTGTCAGGCTCTTCTTATCTTCCTTTTTCCCAGCGTACAAGGTCACAGCGTCCTTGTCTGCCTCAGCACTTTGTAAACTTATGCTTCGTTCCCAGCTAAAGGCTGGATTGCTCACATGCCCTCGCCCAGCCAAGAAATCCTCAACAGCGTCCCAGCCACGTACAGATGTCCTGAGGGGATGAGGGACTGAATGGAGACATCTGAGATGGCAGTGAATAAGGTAAGAGAGCTCTGGGGTACAGAGAAAGCCTGAGGAAAGGCTCTGTCTGAATAAGAGAGATACAAAGAGGGCTGCAGAGCTCGAAGGGTGCCACAGGGCACGAGGACAGTCTCAGGAGGCATCATGACAGGAACAAGAGGGCTCTGGGGATGGGGGAAATGTGGACGTAGAGACAAAGGATTTCTGACACACTGAGGTACTCAGGAAGGGATCTGAACAGAGTACAGATGTCCTCAGGGGACTGGGGACCGAACAGAGGCATCTGACATGGCGGAGGGGAAGGTAACAGTGCTCTGGTGCACAATGAAAGCCTGAGGAAGAGTTGTCTCTGAATAAAAAAGATACAATGCCTACTGCAGGACTAAAGGATGGTCATGGAATGCAAGAACACTCACGGGAAGCATG
Source organism: Astur gentilis (assembly GCF_929443795.1). Classification (NCBI taxonomy): domain Eukaryota; kingdom Metazoa; phylum Chordata; class Aves; order Accipitriformes; family Accipitridae; genus Astur; species Astur gentilis. The sequence continues at coordinate 9,791,686 of NC_064914.1, forward strand.
GTGACAGAAACAGAGGGGTGCTGGGGTGGCCAGAGACACAGAAGAGAGTTCGAGGACACAAAGGTACTCAGGAGGGGATTTGAATAGAGTACAGATGTCATGAGGGAGACATTGACCCACTGGAGTCAAGCAAGATGGAGGAGAGGATAAAAAGACTGCTCTGAGGAAGAGACGATGTTCTGACAAACTGAGAGGGGTACAAATGATCCTCCAGAGATAAAAGCGTGCCGAGGAGACCCTATAATGCCTCAGGATGAATTGAGAGAAAAGAAAAAAACTAAGAAACTTACAAAGCGAAAGGGCATGTGACAAACACAAAAGAATTTTAAAAAAAGGATAGAGAGCTTGATAGAAGTAGACATAGAAGGAAAAAATTAAAAAGCTGCGAGGTCCAAGACAGACATGAGATGGGGCACAGAGTCAGTGTGGGGGGACATGGGATCAGGGTGGGGGACACAGGATGGGACATGGGGTCAGTGGGACACGGGATGGGACACAGGGTCAGTGCAGGGGACACAGGGTCAGTGCGGGGGACACGGGATGTGACACGGGGTCAGGATGGGGGACATGGGATGGGACATGGGGTCAGGGTGGGGGACACGGGATGGGACACGGGGTCAGTGCAGGGACACAGAGTCAGGGTGGGGGACACAGGATGGGACGCGGGGTCAGGGTGGTGGACACAGAGTCAGGGTGGGGGACATGGGATGGGACATGGGGTCAGGGTGGGGGACACGGGATGGGACACGAGGTCAGTGTGGGGGACACGGAGTAAGGGTGGGGGACATGGGATGGGACAAGGGGTCAGGGTGGGGGACACAGGATGGGACACGGGGTCAGTGCGGGGGACACAGAGTCAGGGTGGGGGACACGGGATATGACACGGGGTCAGCATGGGGGACATGGGATGAGACACGGGGTCAGCACGGGGGACATGGGATGGGACATGGGGTCAGTGCAGGGGACACAGGATGGGACACAGGGTCACTGCAGGGGACACGGGATGTGACACAGGGTCAGCGTGGGGGACACAGGATGAGACATGAGGTCAGCACGGGGGACATGGGATAGGACATGGGGTCAGGGTGGGGGACACAGGATGGGAGACGGGGTCAGTGTGGGGGACACGGAGTCAGGGTGGGGGACACAGGATGGGACATGGGGTCAGGGGGACACGGGATGTGACACGGGGTCAGTGTGGGGGACACAGGATGAGACACGGCATCAGCACGGGGGACACGGGATGGGAGACGGGGTCAGGGTGGGGGACACGGAGTCAGGGTGGGGGACATGGGGTCAGGGTGGAGGACGCGGGATGGGACACGGGGTCAGCGTGGGGGACATGGAGTCAGGGTGGGGGACATGGGATGGGACATGGGGTCAGGGTGGGGGACACGGAGCCAGGGTGGGGGACACGGTATGGGACACTGGGTCAGGGTGGGGGACACGGAGTAAGGGTGGGGGACACGGGATGGGACATGGGGTCAGTGTAGGGGACACGGAGTCAGGTTGGGGGACATGGGATCGGACATGGGGTCAGTGTAGGGGACATGGAGTCAGGGTGGGGGACACGGGATGTGACACGGGGTCAGCGTGGGGGACACGGAGTCAGGTTAGGGGACATGGGATGGGACACGGGGTCAGTGTGGGGGACACGGGATGCGCTGTGGGGCCGCTCAAAGGCCGGGGTCTGCGTGTCCCCCCCCGTGCTCCTGCGGACCCCGCGTCCTCCGTGGCGCTGCCCGAGGGGACACCGTCACGGGGGCGCGCGCGGCACCCCGCCGGCGGCGCAGGCGGCCCCGGCGCTGGTGACGCTCCGCCCTCCCCCGGGACGCGGGCCCCGCCCCGCCGCGGCGGGACCAATAGAAGCGGCGGGACCCCCAAGGAGGGCAGGGTCTGTAGATGGGAGGGGACCCGTCGTCTCTCGCGGCAGCCAGCTCCCTCTATGCAAATACAAGCCTGACTATTTGCCCGCCGGGAAGCGCTCGGGCCGCGCCCTCTCTCACCACGTGCTTTCCCAGCCTGCTCCCACTGGCGGGCGAGCCGACCGGGGCGGGACCCGCGACGCGCGCCGAGGGAAGCGGGGCGGGCCGATGACAGGCGGAACCCTGCGCCAATGGGACGGTGGGGCGGGGCGCGGCGGTCACCTGACCGGGACGGCGCCGGAGCGGCGCCATGGTGAGTGCTGCGGCGGCGCCGGGAGAAAGCGGGAGGGAGGAACCGGGACCGTGGGGCGGGACTGGGAGCGTCGGGATGAGGGGCACTGGTGGGAGCTGGGATGGCGGGGGGGTGCTTTGAGGCACCGGGGGCACTGGGGCATGGGGCTGGGGGGAGCTGGGGTTAGGGGCGCGCTGAGGCGGGAGGAGAACCGGGGAGGCCCTGTGCCGTGCGGGCTGACGGACACCACCCCCCCCCCCCGCTGCCCCCAGACTACGGCGCTGACCCAGGGGCTGGAGCGCATCCCGGACCAGCTGGGCTACCTGGTCATCAGCGATGGGGCCGTGCTGGCGGTGAGGGCGGCGGCACCCGCTCCCAGAGGCCTGGGGCGGGGTCGTGGGGCAGGGCGGGGGGAGCGGGGGGGGACGACACCCGGACACTTGGGTCCCTGCGGAGCGGGAGGGGGGTGCAGAGGGGACACAGAGGTACGCGGAGGCACCTGGGTGCCGGGACGATGGGCGGGGCGGACAGACACCCGGGTCCTGCGGGGGTGGAAGGCGTACCCGGGTATGTGGGAGGGGGTGGTGTACCCGCGTATCTGGGCGCAGGGGTGGGCTCAGACGCCCGGGTCCCACTGACACTATTCCCCTGCCCCGCTCCCCAGTCATCAGGTGACCTAGAGAACGATGAACAGACGGCCGCCATCCTCTCGGAGCTGGTGGCCACGGCCTGTGGGCTGCGGCTCCAGCGCGGCCATGACCCCCCCTTTAAGCGCCTCTCTGGTGAGTGTGGGCTGTCCCTGGGGTAGCCCTGACCCCCACACCACCCCCAGGGTCAAGACAGTGCCCCCCAAACTGTCCCCAGGGTGGTGCTGATGGCCCTGCCGTTCCCCGGGTGGCCATGACTGCCAAGGGGGATAGCGGTGGTGCTGCTGTCCCCCGTGTTGTGGGGGTGACCCCAAGTTATCCCTCCAGTAGTGGTGGTCCCACTGCCCCTAGGGTGGCCGTGACCCTCATACTGTCCTTGTGCTGGTGGCCCCACTGTGCCCAGAACAGCCCCGACCACTGTGCTGTCCCTGTGGTGGTGCCCCTGCCGTCCCAGGTGCTCTCCCCAGGGTGTCAGTGGCCCTGTGCTTGTCCTGTCCCCGGGGTGGCAGTGCCCCCAGTGCGCTTGGGGTGCTGGTGGTGGCCCTGGTGGCCCAGCCCCTGTGCTTACCCTGTCCCCGCAGTAGTGTTCGGGGAACACTCCCTCCTCGTCACTGTCTCTGGACAGAAGCTCTTCGTGGTGAAGCGGCAGAACCACGTCCAGGAGCCCGTTGCCGTCTGAGACGCACCTCCGCTGTCGCCAAGGTGGGGGACAGTCCCCCTCATCCCCCCTGTCCGCAGGGCCTCAGGGCAGCGGAGGACCTGCTCCCCTGTCCCTGCTGGCCCCAGGGCCCTGCAGCGACACCCAGTCACGTCCCTGCCACCTTGAAGGCCTTGGGGACTGGTCCTCCGTGTCCATGCAGTCCCCAAGGCCACGTGGTGTTCCCCATGTGCCTCGGGTCCCCGCAGCATCACCCCCCGCACACTGTCCCTCTATTGAGGTAATAAATTATGTCCTGGACCCCCCCATCTGGCTTCTTTGCGGGGCGATACAGGTCCACTCAGGACAGGGCACAGGGTGAGATGGGGCGCTCGTAGGAGAGGGGCACACAGAGCCCTTCGGGGGCCTCCTGCTCCCCCCACTCCCACACCCTGCAACACCCCAAGTCACCCCAGCATCCCCCAGTGACAGACTTGTCTCCATGTCCAGGCCAGCGCTTTATTGGCACGCGTGCACACACACACACGGACAGCAGCCAGTGCGGAGACAAATAAATAACAGGGAGCGGAGGTGCCACCCATATTGGGAGGCACGGAGACATCCCCATCCCCAGTGGGGCACGGGGGTTGGCAGTGCAGGACCTGCCTTTGGCTCAGCACCCGAAGGATGGGTCCCAGTGTCCCCCATGGCCCCAGGGAGAGGTCCTGGTCCCTTGTTCCCCCCATCCCTCCTCCCACCCCAAGCAGCCAAATTCAAGGCAACGCAGGAAGCTGAAGGGGTGTAAACAGCGCTGGGACCAGCCACAGGATGTCCCCCCGCTTCCCCCATGCCACCCCCATCCCCAGAGCATTGTCACCCCCAGGCTGGGGACAGACCCCTGTCCCCATTGGTACCCCCATGGCACGTTCCAGTCCAGTCGCAGTGAAGCAGCAGGTTCATCACCTGGGAGTGCAGAGACAGAACCCCAGCCCCCTGCGTTCTGCGCTCCCCCCCCCCCCCCCAAAGCTTGTCCCCTTCCAGTGCAGTCTCCAGGACGCAGCAGGATTTGTCCATCCCCATTATCCCCCAGGTCCCCATCACTTGACGGGCTCCACAACCAGCACCTTGCACTCCCGCTTGGCAATCTTGTCCAGGGACAGCACCGTCTTCTCGGAGGGCAGGTAGAGGGGACGTCCCACAGGGGACCCCACCGGTGGGGTGATGGCACGTCGCTCCATCACGCTGCCTGACCTGGGGCGTGGGGAGGTGATGGGGGCTGCCCCGGGTCACCCTTGTCCTGGGTGTCCTCCCTGTCCCAGGTGTGCCCCAGCCCTGTCTTGCCTGTCACTCCACCACATCGCCCTTTTGTGTGCCCCCCCCCAACCCTGCTCTGATCCCACCACTGTGCCCATCTTGTTCCACGGGTCCCTTCCAAGCATGCCCCAGGTGCTCTGCCCATCCCATGTGTCCCTCTGCCAGGTCCCCGCTGTCCCCGCGTACCTCATGAGATGGCTGCGGGACGGCTGCTGGTGGGAGAAGGACTGGGACCGGCCCAGCCCAGCCTGGTGCCGCTCCACCAGGTCCCGCACGGCCGGGCTGCTGGGGCTGCTCTTGCGTGACACGGGCCGGGCCTCGGGTGGCGGGTTGGCCACACTGGCCGTGAACTGCAGCTTCAGCTTCATGTGCTGCGACATCTGGGGACAGACAGGGGATGCAGTGACACCAGGCCAGGCCCCAGTGCGGCCCCAGGGGCCCCGCAGCCAGATGACCTCACCTCGAAGAGGCCAGCCCGCAGCGCCTGGAAAGCCACACGGATGGTGAGGGCGCTGCCCTTGCGCGAGTAGCCCAGGTTGTTGAGCGGCGTGTGGCACACGATGGCATCCAGCGCCGCCTGCGTGGCCCGCCGCTCCTCCCCGGACAGCTTCTTCCCTGCAGGGACCACAAGCGCGGCGGGGACGGGACCGCTGGTCCCTGCCCGGCCACCTCCAGCACCTCCTGGCTACAAATGTCCCATCCTGGCTGCCCCCCTTCCCTCACCCCATCTGTTCCCCTCTTAGCTACACCCAGAGGCACCACCAGCCCCTCCAATCCCCCCACCCACCCCGTCCCCTGCCAGGCCCCGTCTCCTCTGTCCCCACCGGCCGTGGCAGTCTCGGGTGTCCAGACGAGGCGCACGGCCAGGAAGTCCTGGAGGTCGTTGAGCAGCGTGTAGGTGACAGTGAAGCGCTGCCGGGCCCGCACTGGGGACTCACAGGCAGCCGTCATCACAAAGCGCGGCCGCTCCAGCCGGATGCTCGGCAGCCTGGGGATGGCAGGAGTGTACTGACATGGGGATGGCCACTGCGAGCCACAGGGACACGGAATTAGCAATGTGGGACAGCCCCACAGAGCCCTGAGGATGTGGGGACAGGGACGTGGAAACAGCCACGTGGCAGCTCCAAGACATGAGGTTAATGGCACAAGCAGGGGCAGGGATATCTCTGGGTCCCCCTCCTTGGGGCAGGAGGATCTGGAGGTCCCTCCCTGCTTGGGGACAGGGCACCTCAAGGATCCTCGGGGTGGTTCTTACCGGTAATGTGTGTAGATGCTGCTGGTGAAGGGCAGTTTTGGCGTTGACCACTGGATCACGGCCACCAGTGGGACCTCCAAGCCCTGGGTGGGGTGACAATGGGTCAGGGATGTCCCTGCCACCACCAGCAAGAACACTCCCCAACATCCCCACGTCCCCCTGGCTCCCTGGCAATAACAAACACCTCAGGGTCCAACAAGGACAGTCCCCCACAGCAAGGACCGTGGCCCCACGTCCCAGCCAGGGTCGACTCCACTGACTGCCCCCAGGGGAGGACACCTGGACAAGGGCAGCATCCCTCAGGCCACCGACCGGGACGGTGGCCCCTGATCCTGGCCCAGACATCTCCCAGCTAGGAGGGTCCCTGCCCAGGATGTCCTCCAATGTCCCCTCATGCCTGGCCTCGGGGCAGTCAGCCCTAGTGTCCCCCCAGCCCTGAGGGTCCCCCCCCAGCGTTCCCTCACCTCTTTGGCGTCCTCAGGGGGCCTCTCAGGTGCCTGGAGCTGGAAGAGGAAGTTGTGCTCCTCGAGAGCGCTGAGGGCACAGGGGCAGGCTGAGCCAGCACCGGCCATGCGGCAGAAGGCACCCACAGGCACCTCGCCTGAGTGGTGGCTGCAGGACGGGGCACGGGGACAGCTCAGTGACACGCAGGGACCCGCGCTGCCAGCCCAGGGCTGGCAGTGCTTCCCTGGGGTGGGGCCAGGGACACGGCACGGTCGCATCGTGAGGAAAAATGGGGGGCCCCGTGGGGTCTGGAAAGCAGCACGGCCACGCCATGCCCTCCACCCTAGGGACGGTCCCCTGGCTGTCTCGGCACTCACCAGACATCATCGACCAGCAGCACGGACCCGTCGGGCATGACGGGCAGGTAACTGGCATTGAAGTTGGGCAGGATCTGCACGTCCCACAGCGAGATCTCCTCCTGGGACCAGCCATTGAGCACTGGAGGATGGGGACATTAGGGGACAGTGCAGGGAATGCTGTTGTGGCCCCCACCATCCCATGTCACATCCTCCCCAGCGCCACATCCTCTGCTCTGTCGCAGCTGCCCCACAGATGCCACCCCTTTTCCAGCCACCTTGGGACTCCTGTCCCCCTCACCTTTGAGCACAGTGAGGTACTTCCCGGACACGGTGAGCTGGCGGCATCGCACCACAGGCGGGGGCAGCACTGTCAGCAGGGTGCTCACTATGGGGACACAGGTGGTCAGGGGACACGGGGCATGGGGATACGGGGAGAGAGAGGGGATGCGGGGACACTCCTACCCTGCGCCTTGAAGGCCCCCTGCTCCTGGCGGAAGACGTGCGCAGGTGCCCGCGTCTGCAGCAGGCTTAGGTACCCGCCACCCTCCTGCAGCTCGGGCGGCTCCGTGTCCCTTTTCCACACTGTCACCACAATCTGCGGACAGTGGGGACACAGGTCACAGCTGGCACAGGTCCAGCCCCGAGCTCCCCCTCTGTCCCTACAGCTCCTGTCCCCCACACCTACCCCAAGTAGCTTTCATTCACCCAGAGGTGGGGGCGGGGGGAAGCAGGGCTGGATCCTGCTCCCCATCCCATGCCACTACGCTGTGCCCAAGGTCCCCAGAGTATGACCAAGGCCCCCTCCAGTCCCCAAATTCTACCTTGCCCTTGACGGACCCAGAAAGGAGGACCAAGCCTAGATCTCTGTGCCAGCTCTGTGGTCCCAGACTGTCCCCAAGATCCTGTCCCTGATGACTGCGTATTGTCCCCAACATGCCCTCCTGCCCTTGAGGTCCCCAGGCTGTCTCTGAGGTCCCCTCCCATCCCCAAGGTCCCCACGCTGTCCTCAAGGTTCCCTCCTTCAGGGACCCCTCACCTTGGCCTTGAGGGTGCCAGGCGGCAGCTTGTCAAGGGAGATGGTCAGAGGGAAGATGACCTCGTCCGTGGACACGATGGGGTCCTCCACCGGTATCTGGGGACACAGCAGGGCTCAGCACCACGATGGCCCTCAGCCCCATCCCCCTTGTTCTCCCCTGTGCCATGTCCTCCCCTGGCCTTTGTCCTGACGTCTGCCCACTGCCCCTCATCCCCACGTCCCCCCTTTGTCCCCACATCCCTCTTGTTCCCAGGTCCCTCCCGTGCTCCCACATCCCCTTGTCCCCCACATCCCTCCCGAATCCTCCCTTGTTCTCCTGTCCCTTCCTGACTCCCCCTTACCCCCATATCCCCCACCCCCCACCCCCGGTCCCCATCACCCACCCCGGCGGCGGGGCGCCCCGGGGGGCCCTGGCTGTGTGTCAGGAGGGCCCGGCAGTCCCGGAAGACGGTGGGCTCCGGCGAGACCCCGCTGCCGGTGCTGTCCCCGGTGCCATCCGGGTCACCGTCCCCGTCCCGGTCCCCACCGGCCTCTGTGCCGCCGGGGCTGACGCTGGCCAGGGCGGCCAGCGAGGCAGCCAGCTCGGCCCAGGGCGGCCGGCCCGGCCCGGTGCCGCCGCCGCTGCCGGGGCGGCAGCGGAGCACCAGGAGGAACCGCACGGTCTCGCCCAGGTAGAGGTGGTTGCGGCGGGGCAGCGCCCGGTACCGGCCCGGTTCCCCCGACAGCAGCTCCCGGGCCGCGAACGGCACCGCCGGGAAGTACATGAAGTAATCGCACTGCGACTCCATGGCCACCGGCCCCGGAGGCGAGGGGCTAAGGACCGGGGGAACCGGGGATCTTAGGGGTGAGGGACAAACCCAGGGACCGGCGGAACCCCGGGGACCGGGGGGGGGGGGGGGGTCGGGCGGAAGAGTCCCGGGAGCGATGCCGGGGCACCAGCGGGTACCGGGCCAGGGGAAACCCCGGAGACGAGGGCCCCGGGGGCGGGGGGGGGGGTGGCGGGGGTGGGGATGCTGGGCCGGGTCGGACGTGCCCGGAGGGTCTCCCGGAGCCGGGCCGCGCCGGGGCAGGTGCCGGCAGCTGGCCGGGCCGGGAGCTCCCGGGAGCGGGTCTGGGTCCGGATCCGCGCGGCGCCGCCGGTGCGACCGGGCGCGGCTGGGAGGGGCGCGCGCAGGGCGCAGGACCGATCCCCGAGCGCCCTGGTCGGGTCGGGCAGCCGAGGGCCGAGCACATCGATGCCCTACCTTCCGCACAGGGACCAATCGCCACCCGGAGGGGCGGGACTTCCTCTCCTGCAGCTCCTCGCCAGCACCCCGGGGGGCGGGGCATCCCCGCCGACTGACTGGCAGCAGAAGCACCCAGTCAGCGGTCTGATTCCAGCCTTTATTGCCATAGTTACCACAAAGCGAGCCTTGATGAGGCGGGGCCTGCGCCAGCCCCTTCCCCCAGGAGGCGGGGGGACCCTGATCCCCCCACGGGCCCGGGGGCCGTTACCGGGCCCTGGTAAACTGAGGCATGGAGCTGTACCGTGGCGGGGGAGGACGACCCTGATCCGCACGGGGGCGGGGTCGTGGCCATTGCCCGGCCCTGGTAAACTGAGGCACGGATCTGTACCGTGGCGGGGGGGGGGAACCCTGATCCGCACTGGGGCAGGGGGCCATTGCCTGGCCCTGGTAAACTGAGGCACAGGGTGGTACCGCGGGAGGACCCCGATCCCCGTCGGGGCTAGAGGTGGCCATTACCAGCCCAAGTAAACTAAGGCACAGAGCTGTACCGGGGGATGGAGGGGGGGGGGGCGGCAGACAACACACCCCAATCCCCATCGGACTGCAGGGAGGGGGGGGCAGCATTACCCACAGCAGGTAAACCGAGGCACAAAGTGGTTCCATGGGGGGACCCTGAACCCCATCAGGTTTAGGGGGCCCGTCGCCCAGCCCAGGTAAACCAAGGCATGGTGCCATTCCCAGGCCGCGTACCACTGCCGGCCCCACCCCCCACCCCCGCTACCCCCCGGGCAGGACAGATGCGTTGCCCCCCCCAAACTGCCGCCGGTCGAGGATGTCCTTGTACTGCAGCTCAGGGGTGGCGAGGCGAGCACAGCGCTCCCGCTCGGTGGGGGGCAGCCCGGCCCGCAGGGCGTACCCCAGGATCTGAGCCCGGCCGGGGGGCTGGAAGGGTCGGAGGCGGCCGTCGGGGATGGCGCGGGCGGGCAGGGGTCCACCACCCTGCAGACAGTGGTGTGCCAGGGCAGCGCGGCGCTGGCGCAGGCGGGCCACCTCCTCCTGTAGGCGGGCAGCCCCGAAGGCCTCGGCCCGGCGCCAGAAGGAGCGGTTGAGGTGGGCGTAGAGCGCCCAGTCGAGGCTGTTCCAGGCCCGCAGGCGGGCGGCCTGGGAGGGCGAGACACGGGGGCCGTCCCCAGCGGGGCGGCCATTGTGGGCAAAGGCAGCCACGGCCTCCTCAGGCCAGCACAGGGCCTCGCGCAGCAGCACCAGTGACTCGTCGAAGTGCTCGGCCAGCAGCACCAGGGCGAAGGCCCGCTCCAGCCCCGCCAGCGCTGCCTCCACCGCTGCCCCGTCCTCTGCCACCGGCAGCCCAAAGTCAAACCACTGCAGGTTGCGGGCGTAGTGGTTGCCCCGCGCCCCGGCCTCATAGAAGCGCCCTGGGGCCGCCAGGAAGGCGGCCAGCGAGGGGGCCCGCCGGAAGGCTGGCGCCACAGCCCGGTAGTAGGCGAAGGCTGACTCGCCCAGCGTGCCTGGGTCCCGCACGATGGAGAAGTAGAAGCTGTCGTTGGGCATCACCTTCTGCACCTGGGTGGGAACCGCGGCGGCGGCTCGGCACCCCACCGGGGCGGTTGCCAGCTGTGCCCCCCCTGCCCCCAATGTCCCCCCACTCCCTTGGCTGTCTCCCAGATCCCCCAGATGCCTCCCGCCTCCCCCCGGCCTCCATCTCCCCCAGGAAACCCCTCGCCCCTAGACATCGTCTGCCTCACGAGAGGGTCCCCCATCTCCTCCAGATGTCCCGTGTTCCCCGGGGCATCCCCTGGCTCCGCCAGACAGCGTTTCTCTTTCCAAATCTCCCCAGACCTCCTACGTCTCCCCCTGATGTCCTCCACCTCCCTCGGATGTCCCCAGCCCCAGCCATCCCCACCCCAGCCCTGTCCCCCATCTCTCTCTGTCCCACATCCCCCAGCCCAGCCCAGCTCCCCCACGTCCCCCCATCTCCCCCACCACAGCTGCCGCATCCCCGCTGTCCCCACGCGCCCCTGGTACCTCGGTGAGGTTGAAGCGCATGTGGTGGCAGATGATGTCGAAGGGGGGGCCCCCCGGGCGGTACCCCTTGACCCGCTCGGCCCGGAAGGGGCTGGGGTACCCGAACTGGTAGCGGTGAGGCAGGGCGAAGCGCAGCCCCCGTGCCTCCCCAAAGCGGTGCAGCAGGTTGACCACGCTGCTGCCCCCCGTCTTGTGGGTCTTCAGGAACACCAGGTGGGTGCGGGGCTGGCAGGGTGCTGGGGGGCGGCCGGCAGGGGCCACAGGGGCCCTGAGGACACGCAGCAGGGTCAGGGGATGCTGGTGGGGGACCCCCTGTCCTGCCTGGCCCCAGCTGTCCAAGGGACCCGTCCTGGGACCCCCATCCCACCCATCCAGAAGATGCCCAAAGGGTCAGACACCAGGGTCCCGTCCCGCCCCACCTGGAACATGCCCTGGGTGAGGTCCTAGGGGATTTTAGGAGTGCAGCGTGTGGTGAGCCCGGGGGCCTGGGAGGCGGTGTCTCACCTGCGCTGGAAGGGCCCCCCCAGGAGCTGCACCGTGAAGCCGATGGTGACGCAGACCCCCAGGGCAGCCCCCAGTGTCTGGAACCGGCAGCAGGAGGGTGGCAGCTTCATCCTCCTGCGGGGACACGGCAGCTCAGGGGACCCCGGCATCACCTTCCTGGGGGGACACTGGGGTCTGCCACATCGGGGTCCCCATGCTCCCCCCAGGCCAGCCATATCCTGCCCAGGGGGGACAGAGCACCAGGACCGCCCAGAGCCACGTCGTTGCGCCGGGGGGGGGGGTCTGCGGGGGCGTTGGGCGCCGGCCAGCCCGGCCCCACCCGGGGACAGCTGGGTCCGTTACGGGAAGGGGACAGGGACTGGCCACCGCCCTGGGGAGACCTCTGCCACCCCCATCCCCCCCTGTGTCCCCAGGCCTCTCTGTCCCACTCCAGCACCTCCACTCTCCCCATACCTCCAGGATACTCCTGTATCCCCCTGTCCCCCTACAGGACACTCTCCTCCCCCCCCGCCCCAGCCTTGTCCTTTCCAGATACCCCTGTCCCCCTCCAGGAGACATCATCCGCCCCCACAGCCCCTGTCCCTGAGATGCCATGTTCCCCCTGTAGCCCCCGGGACACTCCGTGTCCCCAGCCACATCCCAACATCCCTCCTGTGCCCCCTGCTTTGCTCTGGGACCCCACATTCCCCTGGGACCCCTGTGGCCCCAAACCCCACGTCCCATTCACCCCCTATGTCTCCCTGTACCCCCTCCTCCCCGTTCCCCTCCACAGCCCTGGGCCGCCTGTCCACCTACCCTGGCCCCATGTCCCCCTAGCCCTGCCCCAGGGCCCCCCCCAGCCTCCCAGGCTGACCCCTAGGCCCGTGTCTCGGGTCCCACTGACCCCCCCTGTCCCCAGACCCCTAGGTGACCCAAGCCCTGGGTCCCCCACCCCCCCATCCCCTTACAGCCCCTGTGCCCTCATGTCCTGCACAGCCACGTACCCCCCCCCAGACCCCGAGTCCTACCAGGGCCCTTGTCCCCTACGTGACCTCACGGTCACCTCCTCCCAGTGTCCCCAGACCCCATACCTTCCCAGATGCTACTCCCCCGGGGCTCCCCCTCAAGTTCTGTGCCCCCGCCTCATGCTCCATGGACCCCCAGCCCCATGTCCCCTCCATGTCCCTCATCCCTCGCGTGTGCCCACCCTGGCCCCCACAGCCGCCCGGACTCCCAGCTCCCTGCCATGCTGCCTCCCCGTGTGGCGGTGTCTCCCGACCCTCCGTGCCCTACGGGGTCCCCCCGTGTCCCCCCCAGTCCCGGTGCCCCCCCCCCCCCCGCACTCACCGCGGACGCAGGGCGGCTCACTCAGCCCCGCCGCATCCCGCTGCGCTCCGGAGGGGGCCGGGGGGAGCTCAGGGGCGACCAGGGGCTCGGCACGGGGGGAGCTCCGGCCGCCCCGGTGTCCCGGGCAGGGAGTACGGCCGCCCCGGTGCCGCTGTCGGGGGAGCCGATGTCCGGGGGGGGGCCTCGTCCGCTGGGCCGGGGACTCGGGGGGGCCCCGGTGGCCCGGCGGCTCCCGGCGTCCCGGCCGCTCTCTCGGTCTCCGCGAAGTTTTCTCCTTTGTCTCCCGCTGTCCCGTCCCGCCCCGCCCCGCCGCACCGGGACGGCCCCCGGTACCGGGACGGCCCCCGCGCCCCCGCCCGGTTACGGCGGGACGCCCCGGGACCGGCCCCGGCCCCGGCCCCGGGAACGGGACTGGCCCCCCGCCCGTCGCCCAGCGCCCTCGCCCCAGCCTCCCCCACCCCGTGGCGGGACAGAGCCCGGGGGCACCGGGGGCCATTCCCGAGCATGGCCCGGGGCCAAGAGCTGCCCCTGCTCTCCGGGCTGCCAGGCTGGGGCAGACTGGGAGCACTGGGAAGGCTGGGGTGGGTGCGGGGACGCTGCAGGGCCTGGGGGGGCAGTGGGTGTCGCAGAGAGGGCACTGGGGCACACAGGGACAGGGCGGAGGGAGAGGATGGAGGGGTAGGATGGACAGAGGGATGGAGAGAGGACGCATGGACAGGACGGGCAGGGGGATGGAGGGAGGACACACAGACAAGTGGGGGAGGTGGGGGGACACATGGGGGGCAGAGCTGGGGCAGCAGGTCAGGGGGCACCCCAGACCATGGGAGGCCACGGGGAACCCCCAGGCTGTGCGGGGCTTTGGGGGATCCCCAGGCTCTCAGAGGTGCCAGGCCCAAGCGAGACCCGACGGGCCCCAGCATTCGGTGGCTATAGGGCCTGTGGGGTTTCCCCAGAATGTGGGGACCTGTGGGGACATACAGAGTGCCATGGGGGAGCCCGGGCTATAAGGGACACCAGGGCCACGCGGCACCCCAATGCCATAGGAGGCTGTAGGGAATCCCCAGGACATAGGGGACTCCTTGGTGATAGGACGCTATAGGGACCCCCGGTGACACGGGGCTATAGGGACCCCGGGCCGCCCCGCCGACGTGGGCCGTGGGGGGCCGCCCGGGCCACGCCCCTCGCACGTGCCGGCAGGGGGCGGGGCCGCCCTGGCTGCTGCGGCGCCCGCTGCGCGGTGAGGCCCGAGCGCTGCCCAGACCGGCACGTGCTGGGCCTGACGTCGGTCGGCCGCGCGAGGCGAGGCGGGACGGTGCGGGGGGGGAGCGGCGGCGGCGGGCACGTGACCTCGAGGGGGGCTGGGGGGGGCCTCACCCCCCGATGTGACCTGCGGCGGTTGGGGCCTTGTGTCCCCCCTCCGTGTCCCCCCCCAGGGCAGGCCCGGGGTCCTCGTCCCCCTCCTCAGCAGCCCCAGGCAGGGGGTGTTTGTGGGTGCTTGGGCCCCTCCCCGGCCCTGAGGTGTCAGGGGCGAGGGGGTGCCCGTGCCGTCCCGGTCCCTCCGACCCCACCTGCCTCCCCCCGTCCCCCAGGCCCTGCCGGCACCATGCCCCCGCGGCGCTTGGCCCATGTCCAGGGCACCTCCTCCAGCTCTGGTTCCTCTGCCGGGCTGGGCACCGGCTCCAGCCCTGCGCCAGGCTCAGCCGGGGCATGGAGCATCTCCAAGCCATCGCCACCAGCCCCCGACAGCCCGTGAGTGGCGGGGGGGGGAGAAGGGGGAGGGGGGAAGGGGAGGGGGGCCCGGCCAGCCCCTGGCTGTACCCCACCACCACCGTCCCCACAGGGACCTCAGCAGCGGTGACTCTGGCAGCGACTTCGAGGACACACTGCGGCTGCGCCGCAAGCGGAGAGCCCGCCAGGCACAGAGCCGCGGCCCCGTACGTCCTGCCCTCCCCTTCTGGCGGTGTCCCCCGCCCCGGGGCTGCTCCAAACCTCCACCATGTCCCCTTCCGCCAGGTCTCGAAGCGTCCCCGGAGGAGGGAGCCCAGTGAGGATGGGAGCAGTCTGGCCGCGAGCAACCCAGAGCAAAACACCCTCTTTGAGGCCGTCAAGTCGGCCAAGATCGCCGTCGAGGTAACCCACAGGTTACACACAGCAGCCCAGGGAGCCCCAGCCGGCTTGCGCACAGGATGAAGGGACACGGGGGACCACATGCGCCTCGAGCAGGGGACTCGGGTGTCCCCAGTCAGCTGCTGTTTGATGCCGGCTGTCCTGTGCCCACAGACGGTGGTGGACGACTGGCTGGAGACTTATAAGCAGGACCGTGAGACAGGGTTCCTGGAGCTCGTCAACTTTATCGTCCGCTCCTGTGGCTGCAGAGGTGGGGGGGGGTCCCCACTAGGTGCTCTGACCCCTCTGTGCTGCTAGTGGGGCTCGCCCCCCAGGCTGGGGACCCCCATTTCACCCCTGGCTCCCCCGGCAGGCGTGGTAACCCTGAAGATGTTCAGGCACCTGCAGAACTCGGAGATCATCCAGCAGCTGACGGAGAAGTTCGAGGAGGTGCTGGGCAGGCACGGGGCGTGCTGGCAGCACAGCCAGTGGGCAGCCCTGCTCACCCCTGTCTCCCACAGGATTCAGCCGAGTACCCGCTCTCGCTGGGCACCCAGCCCTGGCGCCGCTTCCGAGCCGCCTTCTGCGAGCTGGTGGCAGCAGTGGTGCGGCGGTGCCAGTACAGTGTTGTCTACGATGAGTTCCTGATGGACGCCCTCATCTCCCTGCTCACTGGCCTCTCCGACTCCCAGGTGCGGGCTTTCCGCCACACCAGCACCCTGGCAGGTAGGCAGCTGCCCAGGGGGGGCTCCCCACAGGCTCCCCACAGGGGCCCCTGCTCCCACTGCACTGCCCTCCCAGCCATGAAGCTGATGACGGCGCTGGTGAACGTGGCACTGGGCGTGAGCCTTCACCAGGAGAACAACCAGCGGCAGTATGAGGCCGAGCGGAGCAAGGGGCCTGGGCGCCAGGCCACCGACAAGCTGGAGGCTTTGCTGGAGAAGCGCCGGGAGGTGAGCATCAGTGGCAGGGGGCTGGGCAGCGACAGCGGGGGGCCGGGCCCCGTCTGAGCCCTGCTGCATCCCCCCAGCTCCAGGAGCAGCAGGAAGAGATTGAGAACATGATGAACGCCATCTTCAAGGGCATCTTTGTGCACCGCTACAGGTCAGGGCTGGCCTACCAGCTCAGGAGGGGATGGGGGTCTCATGACTGGGGAGAAGGGGCATGGAGCATGGTGTGGCCGGGCTGGGAGGGCAGGTGGGAGCTGTGTGGGGATGGGTAGGTGGCACCGCCGGGGACCATGGTGTGAGCCTGGGTGGTGCCGTGCATGGCAGAGACGTGGTGCCCGAGATCCGGGCTATCTGCATGGAGGAGCTGGGGACGTGGATGAAGAGCTACACAGCTTCCTTCCTCACCGATGGCTACCTCAAGTACATCGGCTGGACCCTGCATGACAAGGTGGGGCCAGGGTTGGGGGGCTGGGGGCCATGGGGCCCGGCCAGGGGCCCTGCTGACAGCCCCTGTCCCTGCAGCAGCGGGAGGTGCGCCTGCAGTGCGTGAAGGCGCTGCAGGGGCTGTACTGCCACCGGGACACGGCCGCCCACATGGAGCTCTTCACCAGCCGCTTCAAGGTGAGCAGGGGCCCATGGGGGTCCCCCGGGTCCCTGCAGGGTGTCACTGACCGCATCCCCCTCGCCAGACCCGCATGGTGTCCATGGTGCTCGACAAGGAACCAGACGTGGCTGTGGAGGTGGTGAAGCTGCTGACGCTGATGCTGGAGTGAGCGCGGGGCCGGGGCTGAGGGGGGACATGGGGGCACAGGGTCCTCCAGCGAGAGCAGGGACAGACGATGGGGCTGGAGGGCACCCGGGGGACAGGGTGCAGGTGCTGCATATGCAGGGCCCTGGGGACATGGCCCCACAGCAAGAACAGGGACAGGGGCACAGGGCTGGGGGACAGGAGGAGCGGGCACCCCCACCATTCCGTGTGCACAGGAACACGGAGGAGGTACTGACAGAGGAGGACTGCCAGAGCGTCTACCCCGTGGTCTACGTATCCAGCCGGGCCCTGGCCTCTGCTGCTGGGCTTTTCCTCTACCGCAGGTGAATGAGGGCCAGTGCCAGGCACAGCCCGTCCCATGCCAGGGACTGGCCCCCAGCCCACCCCTGCCCGGCACCAGAGCTGCCGGCATCCGGCTGCAGCCCCCACAAAAAGCTGAGCATTTTCTGCCTGCCAAACCCTGAGTCAGGCTCAATTTCCTCCCCGCTCCACCGTGGGGAGCATCTGGCAGGCGGCCGGCAGAGGCCAGCCGACAGGCTACCTTCGTCCCAGGCTCGTTGGTGCCGTCCTTAATGGGAAAGGGGCCTGAGGCAGCTGTATCCGGCCCCGGGGTCGCTGCAGGGCAAGCGCGAGCCCAGCACGCGCTGGGTCAGCTGCCCAGCGCCCCAGCCGCGTGTCCTGCTCGCATGCTCATGCTCTTGCGCCAGCCTTGGCGCGCTCGGCGGAGAGGAGGCCGGCGGCGCCGTGTTTATCTCGGCGCAGGCCTTGGCGGCTCTTGGCAGTGGCGGTGTCTGGGCTTGTCATGGCCCCGTTCCCCCGCACATCTGGGGAGGCGGCAGCTGCGCGCGGTGGCAGCCCGGGTCCTCCCTGTCCCTGGGGGCTCAGGGTTCGGGTGCCGCCCCAGGGTGGGGGCCAGGGGGGACCCCCGTGTCTGTGTCCCCTGGGGCTCTGGCCCCAGAGCAGGGGGGGTACGTGGGTCCCCCATCTCTGTCCCTCGGGTTTCTGGTCCCTGCATGTCCCCTGGCTCTGTCCCCAGAGCAGGGGGTAAGTGGGACCCCCATGGCTCTGTCCCTTGGGGCACTCTCCCCTGTACGTCCTGCTCAGGTACTTGGCATCCCTGTGTCTGTGTCCGCCACTGGGGCTCTGCCCCTCCCCCCACACCCAGCGTGGGCACACAGGACCCCTGTGTGACCCTGCGTGCACATCCCCAGGCTGCTGGACCCCCAGCGAGAGGCTGGCAGGGAGCCGTCTCGCAATGGGGACAACAGGACCTTCTTCCAGCTGCTTCTGGTCTTCTTCATCGAGAGCGAGGTGCGAGCGGCTGCAGGGTGCCTGGGAGGGCAGAGGGGGGACCCTGCCCACCGTGATGGTCCCCTGTCCCCAGCTCCACGAGCATGCAGCCTACTTGGTGGATAGCCTGTGGGACTGTGCTGGGCCCCGGCTGAGGGACTGGGAGACCATCAGCGCTTTGCTGCTGGAGGAGTCACCCACCAAAGGTATGGCACTACCATGCTGGGACATCACAGAGGAGTCACTGGGATATGCTGGGATGTCACTGGGAGACACTGGGATATGCTGGGGTGTCGCTGGGACCAAGTAGGCTACACTGGAACACCCTAGGACACCCTTGAGGTATACAGAGATGTTGCTGGGGCATACTGGGAGATGCTGGGATGCACTAGGATATACTGGGACATCACTGGGAGACACAGGGTTTGCTGTGGGACATCCCTGGGAGATGCTGGGATATGACGGGGAGGCGCTGGGGCATCCCTGGAACATACGGGGACATGCTGGCACGTTACTGGGTTGTACTGTGACATTGCTGGGGCACTGGTGGGTGGTCAGGGGACATACTGGGATTTGTTGGGATGTCCTGGGACCTCCTGGCACATCAAAGGGGGTGCCGGGCCGCACCCCAGCCCCCTCATTCCACCCACCAGGCCTGGCAGACCGGCAGGAGAAGGCACTGGTGGAGATCCTGGCAGCCAGTGTGGTCCAGGCAGCCAAGGGGCAGCCCCCAGTGGGCCGCAGCCTGGCCAAGAAGGTAACAGGGCTGGGGAGGGGGCTGGGGAGGGGGCAGGGGCCCCCTGGGCCTCCCTGAGCCCCCTCTCTGCCCCCAGCCCTCAGCCCGGGAGCGCAAGGCACAGGCAGAGGAGAGAACCCGGCTCACCCACTGCCTCATCCCAGCCCTGCCCCAGCTGCTGGCCAAGGTGAGGGGGACGGTGCTCCCCACCACCCCCGGGGACCTTGGGGGGTCGGCACTGACCCCCTTCCCCCACTGCCCTCCCTCCAGTTCTCAGCTGATGCTGAGAAGGCGGCTCCACTCCTGGAGGTGCTGCGCTGCTTCGATCTCAGCATATACTGCACTGGGCGGCTGGAGAAGGTGCTGCTCCCTCGCCCCTCAGGCAGGATCCGGCCCCCTGGGGCTGGGGCAGAGCCACTCTGCCCCTGGGAAATGGGGCTGCAGGGATGGGATGCCAATGGGTCCCCCAGGTGTCCCCTTCAGGATGCTCTGTGTCCCCGTCCCCATTGGGAGGCCGTGTGTCTGTGCCCCCATCAAGGGGCTGTCTCTGTCCCCCTGGGGGGCCCATGGCTGTCCTCCTCCTCTCGGGGGGGAGGACGGACACGGACCATACCTCCCTGCAGGAGGCTGCAAGTCCCCTTGTCCCGATGGGAGGCCCCCTGACCCTTGTCCCTGGGGAGGCGGCGTGTCCCCATCCCTCCCACAGCCCCCTCTCCCCGCAGCACCTGGAGCTGGTGCTGGGGCAGCTGCAGGAGGTGGTGGAGAAGCACACGGGGCAGGCAGTGCTGGAGGCTGCGTCCCGCGCGCTCCACGCGCTCTGCAACCCTGAGCTCGCCCTGCACGGCCGTGGGGACCTGGTGCGCAGCCGCCTTGCCGACCAGCTGGCCGACAAGTTCCACCAGGAGGTCACCGAGCTGCTTCAGGTAGAGGGGATGAGAGAGGGACCCTGAGTCTGGGACAGGGCTGGGGACCGCTGGGGTCACGACAGGGACCTGAAGATCAGGACATGGACCTGAAGCCTGGGATGTTGCTCGGGCCACTCCAGGACAGGGACTCAGACTCCAGGATAGGACTAGGGACAGGGACCTGGAGGCAGGACAGGACCAGGGACAGGATTGGGACCAGGACCTGTAGGGACATCAGTGGTGCGGGCAGGGATGGGGCATCAGTGGGAAAGAGCCAGTCTGGGAGGTGCTGGCTGGGGAGCTGGCAAGGGACCATGGGGAGCAGGGTGTCCCCAGCCTGGCGTGGATCCCTAACTCTGCGTGGAGCATCCCTAACCTTGTGTGGGGTGTCCCCAACCCCGGGCCCTGCCCAGGCCTCGTCCCTGGACGAGGAGGAAGTGTACAGCATGGCGGCCACGCTGAAGAGGATCTCCATCCTGTTCAAGTGAGTGGGGAGCCGTGGGGCCACACCACTGCTCCACCTGCATCCCCAGGGGTCCCCCAGGGTCCTCATCCCCCGCCACATGCCTCCCCTGTGACCTCTCCTGTGGCATCCTGTCCCACTGCCCTGTGTGTCCCTGGCACCCTCTCCTGCCCCATGTGCTCTCCATGTCCCTGTGCAGTGGCATCCCATGTCCTGGTGTCCTGTCCCTGGCCCTCTGTGTCCCCTGCCCCATCTGCTCCCCATGTCCGTGTCCCCCAGTGTCCTGCCTCCTGCCCCACATCTCCCCTCGCCCTGCTGATGCCACTCTGTGCCTGCAGCGCCCACGACCTGACGCCCTGGCAGCTCTTCGAGCCCTGCACCCAGCTCCTGCAGCGTGCCTTGGACACGGGCGAGGTGCCCCCGCAGGTACTGCCCTGGGGACGCAGTGGGGACGTGGCAGGGCTCCTCAGCAGCGTGGCCATCCCTTGCCCGCATCTGCCCCTGCAGGTCCTTGTCCCTGCCATCACCTGCCTCAACTTCCACATCCTATGGGAGCTCTCACGCCTGCCTAGCACTGATGTGCCCCAGGTGAGTGGATGGCACGGGAACAGCCGCAAGGACAACTTGGGGCGGCCCCTGTGTCCCTAAAGGTGACCGCATCCCCCTGCCCAGGAGCAGCTGCAGAGCCTGAAGACCAGAGTTACCTCCTTCTGCTCGCTGTGCCAGAGCTGCCTGTCCGATGCGGATGCTGGCGTCCGGGAGCAGGTATGCAGGAGCTGGGGGGATGTGGAGGGGGTGTCGGGCCTGGCGCTGAGCCTGTCCTTGTGTCCTCAGGCCTTCATGGTGCTCAGCGACCTGCTGCTGGTGTTCGGGCCCCAGCTGCCACGGGATGGGCGGGAGGCGCTGGCCCCCCTGGTGCTGCTGCCCGACGCAGGGCTGCAGTCCCAGCTGGCCGCCTTCCTCATGGACCACGTCTTCCACCATGCCTGCAGCCACGAGGAGCTCTCGGCTATGGGTACGTCCCCTCCATGCATCCCAGAGGTGTCCCCTGGGATGCCTGTCCCCCCATTGTGCCCTCCTGTCTCCGCAGAGGACAGCGAGAACCACATCGAGGAGCTACACCAGCGCCGGGTGCTCCTGGCCGGCTTCTGCAAACTCATCATCTATGACGTGCTGGAGCTCAGCGCTGCCTCCGACGTCTTCAAGCACTACGCCAAGGTAGGGGGCACGCAGGAGGCCTGTCCTGCTGGCCCCGCAACGGCTTGGGGACATCAGGCCCTGTCACCTCCTCCCCAGTTTTACAGCGACTACGGGGACATCATCAAAGAGACACTGAACTGCACCCGGCAGATCAACAGGCAGGAGTGGGCTCGCACCCTGCTGCTCAGCTTGCAGCAGGTACAGCATTGGCTGGGGGCCTCTGGGGATCCTCGGGGTTGCCCGGGAGGCTCTGAGGGTCTCTGGGGAATCCAGTGGGTCTCCAGGGGAGTCTAGGGGTCTTTGGGCTGCTCTAGGGAGGTCTGTGAGCCTCCAGATGTGGATGGGGTTTGGGGGGGTGTCTCTGGAGTGGTCCAGGGGTCCGTGAGCCTCTGGGAGGGAGTCTGGGAGACTCTAGGAGGGTGGGTGGCATCCAGGAAGCTCCTGGGGGGGCTCCAGGGGGGGGCCTGGGGAGTCTCCAGGTGCATCTGGGTGTTTCCAAGGGGTCCTGCACTGACCTTCTGTGCCCCCTTGAGCAGCTGATGACAGAGCTGCTGCTGCAGCAGGGCCCTGAAATCCGGGCGGCTGAGGCTTTCCTGGAGATCCGGGATCTGGCACGGCGCTTCTCCCTCCTCTTCAGCCTCCAGCAGCTCCGCAACCGCCCGGCACTCCTCAGCATGCACAAGTGCGAGGGGCTGGGGGGCCTGGGGGGCCGGGGGGCCAGGCCAGGGCTCAGCCTCCCACCTCATCTTCTGCTCTGGCCAGGGAGGGGATCCAGTTCGCCTTCCAGGAGCCCCCAGGCCCAGGGCCGGGACTGCCACCCCTCAACCTGCCCTTCCTTGAGGTGCTGAGTGAGTTCTCACCGCGGCTGCTGCGCCCCGACAAGGCCCTGCTGTGAGTGGGGTGGGGTGGGGTGGGGTGGAGTGTGTGTGTGCAGGATCCCTGGAGGCTGGTGGGGTCCCATTTGGGTCCTCAGGGGCCATGGGGGGGTCCTTAAGGTCTATTTGGGGTCCTTGGGGGTGATGTGGGGTCTGCAGGGGCCATGTGGCATCCTCCAACACCACGTGGGGTCCCCCAGCACCCCGCAGGTCCCTGGTGCTATGTCACCTACCATGTCCCCTGTCCCCCCACAGCCTGGCCTACCTGGAGAAGATGTACCAGGAACAGCGGTGGCTGGCACCACAGGACGTGCCATGGCCATCCCTTGTCACCTACCGCAACTCCCTGCAGCCACAGGAGGAGAGGGGCTCAGTGAACAGCCGCAGCACAGCCCCCCGCCCCCCACCCGGCTCCGCTGCCAAGAGACCCCGCATAGACGGTGAGGTGGGGGCTGAGCCTGGGGGGGGGGGGACCCCGCATGCTGGGGGCCACACCACCCCCAGCACCCCAACTGCGCTGTGCAGGGCTGGGGGGGGCTTGCCCTGCTCTGTCCCTCGCTGTGGGGACCGCGGCCAGAGGCTGGGACCGGTTTGAGGCTCCCCAGTACAGATCGAGGGTCACTGTGGGGCAGGAAGCTGAGAGATGGGGGGGGTGGGGGTGGGTGGGTCACGTCAGTGCTGTCACCTCTGCCAGAGCTGGACTGTCCTCGTGTGGGCACAAGGACAGGGCTCAAGGATGGGGACAGGCTCTGGGGATGGGGACACAGCTCAGGGATAGGGTCTGGGGATGGGGTTGTGGTCCCAGTGCTCAGCCCTCTCCTGCAGCCCCTTCGGAGCACCCCGACTCCAGCCCGTGGCCGAGCAGCCGCCTCCCCAGCCCAGCCCTGACCTCCACCGTGCTGCGGGGTGGCCCCCGGCCCCCGCTGACCCGGCCACCAGCACAGGACCCCGGCTCCGACCCCGGCCTCCTGCAGAGGTGAGTGGCTGGGCTGGGGGTGAGCCCCCCTACCCCCAAACTGGGCACCTCCCACCCAGAACCCCTCCTGATTCCCTATCCTCTCCTCCTGCAGCAGCTCCCTGTCCCACCGGCGCAGTGGGGTGAACCGGTGAGCGAGGGCAGGGGGGCACGGGGTGGGCACCAGAGGGGGACCAGGGTGGGCACCGGGGCTGTCAGGGGAGAGTCTTGCAGGGGTTCTTCGACCCTCCACTTCCCTCCCTTCTCGCCCAGGCTCAGCCTGATGGTGGAGGAGGAGGAAGAGGAGATGACGATTGAAGAGGAGAGCAGTGAGGAGGACAGCCCAGAGCAGGACAGGGTCAGGCCACCTCCTGAGGGTCCCCCCAGCCATCTGCCCCTGCAGGGGTGGGGTTGGCGGCACCCTGGCGTGCCCCCACACACCCCCACCCCAACCTGCCCCCCTCCCGGCCTCCCGTAGACTCTGCTAGCCCCCGAGGACCAGCTCCGGGACCTCTTCGACTCCACCATCCTGGGCATCGAGGTGAGCCGGGGGTGGAACGCACAGGGTCGCCGGGAAAAGAGGGACCCCAAGGGAGAGCCCTCCCCTCCATTTTGGGGGAGTCTCGCAGGACCTCTCTCCCCACAGGACATCTGAGCGAGGGACCCCGGCAGCACAGAGCAGTTCAGTGCCTGTTTATTGTTACAAGCCCAAATCTGGGGGAGCCTGGCTCCCTGGGCCCTGTTGTTTGGCGATGGTTAATAAATAAATACTCGATTGACGGCTGGCGTCAGGTGCAGGTTCCCCTTTCAGGGCCTAAGTCCCCAGTGTCAGGGGTCCGCAGGGTGCAGGTCTCGGCGGGGGAGTCCCCACTCAGAGGCGTAGCACGTAGGAGTCACTGTGGGTGAGGTAGCGCACCCAGCGCTGGGGGGCCCCGGCCGGCCCCAGCAGCCGCACAAAGCGGACGTGCAGCCCCGAGCAGGTGTGTGCGGGCAGCTCAAAGGCCAGGTTGGCCGGGCCCAGCTCCAGCAGCGATGCACGACTCAGCCCCGGCACCTCCAGCTGCGGGGAGGGCACGGTGACACCGGGGATGGCATGGGACACCAGCTCCCCGCCTCTCCCTGGGCACCGCAGCTGCCCCCCCGAAGGGGATGCAGGTCCCTGCCTGTCCCAGGCCCCATGGTCACCCCCACAAGAGGAAGAGGTTCCCAAAGGCTCCTCAAGGAGCAGGGGAGGGACAGGTCCCTGCCCATCCCCAAGCCCTGGGGGAGCTCCCTGCCTGGCCCCCCCGCCCCAGCCCTCACCTTGAAGAGCGCAGAGAGCTGTGATCCCCCCTGGCAGCGCGGGATGTCCCAGTGGATGGACTTGGTGCCGGGCTGCAGCTCAGCCGTCTGCTCGGGGCTGCTCAGCTCCTGCGCCAGGCTGGGGGGGCACAGGTGGTGAGGGGGTGACAAGGCGGGCGACAGCCCCCAGCCCCCCAAATGCCAGCACCCACCTGCTCACTCCCTTGGGCACAGGCAGCTGCAGACGGACATTGAGAGCTTGGCTGGAATTTGAGATGAGGGGCTCAGGGGCCAGGCTCTGCCGCGGCCCCCCTGGGCCCTCTGGGCACCTACCTCTTGGGGGGCAGGTCACAGCGGAGCTTCAGATACAGCCTGAGCCTGCAGGGAAACGAGGATGGGCAGAATTGGGGTCAACCCTGGAGATGGTCATGGTAATGCACCGCCCCCCCCCCCCCCCCCGACTCGCCTCCCGGTGGGGTCCTGGTCCACGGTGGGGAAGAGGCGGAAGGGCAGAGGCGAAGGGATGTCATCTGCTAGCTGGTACTGCATGAGCGTGAGCTGCAGGAGACAGGGCTCATGGGGGGCTGCCGCAGCCCACCCCCCACCCCCCGCCATCCCCAGTGTCGCCTGGCGTTCCTCACCTCCCCCTGGCTCGGGGTCACCTTCAGGACCCTCCCGCTCTCAAACTCGTCCAGCTTGATAGAGCTGTGGAAGGCGCATTCATCCACCCGGACAGCTGTGCCATAGCCTGGGGGGGGGCAGAGAAGAGCGCTACACCGTGGTGGGGGTCAAAGCAGGGTGTAGCAGGGAAAAGCAAGCGCTGGGGGGCAGCTGGGGGTGTGCTGGAGGGCAGAGGCAGGTATCTGGGGGGGACTGGGCAGGGGCTCACCCCGCAGTTCCGACTTGCCCACGCAGAACTCCTCTGTCAGCCCAATGCGCATCTCTGCAGGGACAGGGACAGCATGGAGTCACCCCGGGGGATGGCCTTGGCTGTCTCTGACTCCCCAGTACCCCAACCCCTGCCCCCCCTTACCCACACAGCTGGGCAGGTAGCACTTGAGGCGGATTTCCCCCTGGACGTCCACCTTCATGGGTGTCCCCTGGGGAAAGAGGACATGGGCTGAGCTGGGATGGGCAGGGCGGGTGGATGAGACTTCAGGGGGTCCCGGGGTGGGGGGGGGGCCTGGGGGCAGTGGGCAGAGCCAAAACACCCAGGGGACATGGGGCAATGCTTTGGGGACACGCCGAGAGGCGGGGGGGACACACGGGACAGAGGATCCCTGTCCCCACTCACATTGGCGGCGATGACCACTGTCAGCCTCTCCACCACGTCCACAAAGACCTCGTTCCTGGTGCCCTGTGCCCAGATGGGGGGGGGGGGGGGGGGGTCAAGGCTGGGAGAGGGACAATAGGGGGTCATAGGGACACTGGGAGGGTCCTACCTGCTCCCCCCGGGGTGGCAGCACGGGGCGGCTGGCGGCCGAGCTGGGGGCTACCCTGCTCTGCTGCGTCTCAGCACCGAACTGCAATGACACAGGGGGAACGACAGGGTTTGGGCACCCTGGCCGGGCTGGGGAGGGGATTTAGGGGGGGATTTGGGGTGTCCCTGGGTCCTCACCAGCCCAATGGAGCCCAGGTCGAGAAGGCTGAAGGGTTTGGTGGCCACGGGCTCCGTGTGCATGAAGTTGCGCAGCACCTCGGGTGCTGTTGTCTGGACATAGCCGTAGTCCTGGGGGAGCCGGGGGGGGGGGGTCGTCACCCTCCACAGCTGGCCCATGTGGCCCATGGGCCATCCTCTGCCCCCCCCTCCACTCCCCCGGAACTGTCTGCTGTCCCCTTCCCTCTGGGGTGTTCCATCTGGGTGTTCTGGGGTTTCCCCATCATCCCCTGAGCTGTCCTCAGCTCCAAAGGGGTGCCCACCACTCCAAGGAGTGTCCCCAGCTCCATGAGGTGTCCTCAGTGCCCCCCTGGGGTGTCTCCTGTTCCCTCCAGGGAGTTCTCACCACGCCGAGGTGTTCTCACCCCACCACCCCCCCCCCCGTAGGGTGTCCCCAGCACCCCTAGGCATGTCCCCAGCTCCCGCCGTGTGTCCCCAGCACCCCCTGGCAATGTCCCCACCAGCATCTCATCCAGCAGCTCGTAGATGAGGGCGAAGTTGAGGCTGACATTCTTCTCGCTGAGGGGCCCGCAGAAGTCCCGCAACAGCGTCACCAGCCTACGGCAGGACCCGTGGCCATCAATGGGTTCCCGTCACCCCCCACTGTCCTCCCCGGCCCCCCCCTCCCCACCCCCAGCCACCCTGTACCTGTTGAGGAACTCCACCAGAGTGAAGGGTGACGCGTCTGCCGTCGTGGTGGCCACAAAGTAGAGGCCTGCATGCCGCACGTGGACAAAGTGCTGGCCCTCGTGTGCCTGGGAGGAAAGCAGAGCCATGACCCCCGTGGGAGCCCCACAGAACCCCCCTTGTCCACCCCCGGATCCCCTTTACCATGAAGACAGGGGCCTGGTCCCCCGGCAGCGAGGTGATCCTGCGGTAGAAGGTGTCGGCAAGGTCCATACTAGTGCCGCAGGTCTCCCCGCGGACTGGGGGAGTTAAGGAGAATGGGGGACACATGAGGGGAGCCCTGGGGAGCCCCCTAAGCGGAGGGACCCCCTGGGGTGCAGGGGGTGGAGGATACAGTCCTTGTGGATGAGCCGGTCGCCCTTGGAAGAGAGGATGAAGATCTGGGACAGCATCGCCGGTCTGGGGGGATGGGGTCGGGGGTTGGCGTGGGCTCCCCAGGGCCCTATACCCCCGCCCCCCGAGCTCTGCCCACCCCAAAACCGCCTGCCCGAGACCCCCCCAACCAGGCCCTGCCCCGGAGCCCCCAGCACCCTGAGCCCCCCAGCACCTGTGCCCCCCCAGACTCTTGAATCCCCAGCACCCTGTGCCCCCCCCAGCACCCTGAGCCCCCCCAGGCCCCACACAGGCCTCAGCACCCCCCAAGCTCTCCCGGTATCCTCGTCCCCCTCCAGGTGCCCACTCCAGCACCCCCCCGGCTCCCCCTCCCCCGCCGCGGGCCCTTTAAGAAGGGGTGTGTGCTGGGGCCCTCCGCGTCCCCCCGAACCTGCGTCCCGCCTGGCGGCTGGCGGTCACATGACACCGTCGAAAGGAGCGTGGCCCGGGCTGGGCCGCCGCGCGCCGCCATTGGCCGGCGGAGCGAAGGCGTGGCCCGCGCCGGACTGGGCGCCGGCCGTCACGTGGTGCCGGTTTTCGCGCCACTTTTGGCTGCGGCGGCGGGAACCGGAGCGGCTGCGGGGTCGGGACTGAGCCCCGCGGGCACCGGCACCGATCCCGATCCCACCATGGCGCCGCGCGACTACGCCGCCGAGAAGGGTGCGGGCGGGCTGGGGGGAACCGGGCCGGATCGGCTCCGGGAACCGGCAGGGCCCCCGTGACCGAGACACCCCCACCCCCCCCCCGCCTCTTCCTCCTCTAGAGAAGGCGAAGCGGTTCCTGCAGGATTTCTACCGCGATGGCGCCGACGGCGGCAAGGAGTTCCCGTACCGGGAGCAGCTGGTGAGAGCGGCCGCCCGCGCCCGGTGGGGGTCCGCAGTGCCGGCTGTCGCTGGGAGACTCCCTCCCCCCCCCCCCCCCCCCCCCCCCCCCGAGCCGGCTCGGCGTCCCCGCCACCCCCTGTGCCGGCTGATCCCCCCCCATCATAGCTGCAGCCTCCCCCCCACCCCCGGCAGCCGGGGGTCCCTCCTGTCGCCCTGCCCCGGTTGCGGTCCCTTCCTGCCCTGTCCCCGCTGGGCCGATTTGGGGTCCCCAAATCGCCTCGCACCCCACCCCCACCCCCCCCAGACGGCGCTGGCGCACCGGGAGCGCGTGGCACTGTACGTGGCGCTGGACGACGTGGCCGAGGACGACCCCGAACTGGCCGAGGCCGTCTGCGACAACGCCAAGCGCTACGGCCGCCTCTTCGCCGACGCCGTCCATGAGCTGCTGCCGCTCTACAAGGAGCGCGAGGTGGGGGCTCCCCGGGTGGGTGGGGGGCGGCGGCGTGCCCCAGCAGCCCCCTCTGACGTCCCCCCCTTCCTCCGATGTCCCTGTGTTCCCAGGTGTCCCGCAAGGATGTGCTGGACGTGTACATCGAGCACCGGCTGCTGCTGGAGCAGCGGGGCCGGGACGCGGGGGACACCCGCAGCCCGCAGAATCAGTACCCCCCTGAGCTGCTGCGGCGCTTGTGAGTGTGAAGGGGACTGTGTACCCCCACCCCGCGTCCCCCTCTGACCCCGGCCCTGCTGCTGGGGGAGCCCCGTCTCCTCTCTAAGCCACGTTGCCAAGTTCCTGCCTCCCCCGGGACCCCCTTCTGTTCCCGTGTGCTGCCCCCAAATCCAACCCTCTCCCACTCCTTTATCCCCCGTTGTTATCCCTGCCTCAGCTGCCTGCCTGCTAACCCTAGCCCTTTCTGTCCCCCCGGTCCCCAGCGAGCTGTACTTCAAGGCCCCCTCCACCGCCAAAGCCCGTGTGGTCCGCGACGTCAAGGCCGACTGCATCGGGAAGCTGGTGACTGTCCGCGGCATCGTCACCCGCGTCACTGAGGTCAAGCCCATGATGGTGGTTGCCACCTACAGCTGCGACCAGTGCGGGGCCGAGACCTACCAGCCCGTAAGTGTGGCGGAAGGGCCCCGGGGCAGGCACGGGGTCCCCGGTCGGCCCGAGCCCACCCCCTCAGCTCTCCCCAGATCCAGTCGCCCACCTTCATGCCGCTGCTGATGTGCCCAAGCCGCGAGTGCCAGACGAACCGCTCAGGAGGGCGGCTCTACCTGCAGAGCCGCGGCTCCAAGTTCATCAAGTTCCAGGAGCTCAAGATGCAGGAGCATGTGAGTCGGGGGGTGGGGGGGGGGGGGGGAGGCAGGGGGCTGGGGGACCCGTGTCCCCGCGAGCCCCAGCTGCAACTGGAGGGTCCTGTCTCTCCTGGGCCTTTTCCCCATCCCTGCCGTCCTCTGGGGACAGTCTGGCTCCACTGGGGAAGTGACAGCAGTGGTGCAGCACCACTGTGTCACCTCCCCAGGGTCTCACAGAGCTTGGGGGGCCACGATGGTTTCAGGTCGGGGAGCCCCAGATTGGCCTCAGTCTCCCCCCCCCCCCCGCAGTTTCCCCAGCATGGGGTGGGGGAGCATACTCCTCCCCTGGCCAACACATCCCACCCCTGGGTCAGCGTTGTCACCACTGGAGACGAGAGGCAATACGTCCGCATGGCTCTGTCCTATCCAGTCTGCCCTAGTCCATACTGGTGCAAGGGTGGTTCAGGGATGGGGAGAGAGTCTGGTGGTGCCCCCAGGTGCTGCAGGTCCCCAGCCCTGTCTGTCCCCACAGACCGACCAGGTACCAGTGGGACACCTTCCCCGCTCCATCAGCGTGGCTGTGCATGGGGAGAACACACGCCTGGCCCAGCCCGGGGACCACGTCAGCGTCACCGGCGTCTTCCTGCCCCTGCTGAAGACCGGCTTCCGCCAAATGGCCCAGGCAAGCACCGCGGTGGTGGACGGGGGGCTGCGGCAGGCACCCACAGCTGCCCCCAACCCTCTGCCACCCTCTTCTCCCACAGGGCTTGCTCTCTGAGACCTACCTGGAGGCCCACTGCATCGTGAAGATGAACAAGAGCGAGGAGGACGAGTCAGGGGCCGGGGACCTGAGTGAGGAGGAGCTCCGGCAGATCACAGGTGAGGCCGTCGGGCACACGGGACGTGCCCGGCTGACGGACGGACGGCACATGGCGCCTGGGCCTGCCCCACGGAGGGGCAGGCAGCTGCCCCATGGCAGCTTCCCTCTCACTGCCTTCGCAGAGGAGGACTTCTATGACAAGCTGGCCTCCTCCATCGCCCCTGAGATCTATGGCCACGAGGATGTGAAGAAGGCGCTGCTGCTGCTGCTGGTGGGCGGCGTGGATCGCAACCCCCATGGCATGAAGATCCGAGGTGAGGCTGCGCACCGTGCTGGGGTGGGAGCCTTTGCTGGGGGTGCCCCCCTCAGCGGGAAGGTTTGGCTGTCTGGGATCAGCCAAGGGTCCGGAAGGTTTGGGATCAGGGCATCCCGCTTCACGCAGGCGGGTTTTGGGGGATGGGGTTGGTCTTGCGGGGCCACGGAGAATCGGTGGCTGCTGCTGCTGAGGGATTTGGGACAGGAGCAAAGTGGCACAAAGGGAGCAGATTTGCCCCCCGCGGACTCCTCCCTGCTTCCCACCCCCAGGAAACATCAACATCTGCCTCATGGGTGACCCCGGCGTGGCCAAGTCGCAGCTCCTGTCCTACATCGACCGCCTGGCACCCCGCAGTGAGTACCAGGCTCCTGAAGGGGGGGGGGGGGGGGGGGGGGGGGGCAGGGTGCCTGTGCCCCCTCCCTCACCCCACCGCTCCCCTCTGCCCCCAGGCCAGTACACGACAGGCCGGGGCTCCTCGGGCGTGGGGCTGACGGCGGCCGTGCTGCGGGACCCGCTGACGGGGGAGCTGGCACTGGAGGGGGGTGCGCTGGTGCTGGCCGACCGGGGCGTCTGCTGCATCGACGAGTTTGACAAGATGCTGGAGGCCGACCGCACGGCCATCCATGAGGTGATGGAGCAGCAGAGCATCTCCATCGCCAAGGCGGGCGTGCTGGCCACCCTCAACGCCCGCTGCGCCATCTTGGCCGCCGCCAACCCCGCCTATGGCCGCTACAACCCCAAGCGCAGCCTGGAGCACAACATCCAGCTGCCCGCCGCCCTCCTCTCCCGCTTCGACCTGCTCTGGCTCATCCAGGATCGCCCTGACCGCGACAACGACCTACGGTGAGTGGGGGGAGCAGCGGGGACAGCTGAGGGGTGCCCCGGAGCATGTATGGGGCTGGGGGGAGCCCACGGGGCATGTGAGGGGCTGCACTGGAGGCCACGGGGCTGGGCTAGAGGGAGTGTGGGACCTCCACGAGAGCTGCGGGGCCGGGCTGGTAGTCGTGGGGTAGCCTCGGCCCCGCTGCCAGCCCCTCTCTGCCCCACAGCCTGGCCCAGCACATCACCTACGTGCACCAGCACAGCCGCCAGCCCCCCTGCTCCTTCCAGCAGCTTGACATGAAGCTGATGAGGTAAGAGAGGCCGCAAGAGGCTGCTGTCCCCCGTGTCCCCCCCGTCCCCCCCATCCCTGCTGTCTCCTCAACCTGCCTGTCCCCCAGGCGCTACATTGCCATGTGCAAGCGGAAGCAGCCGGTGGTGCCAGAGGCTTTGGCCGACTACATCACAGCCGCCTACGTGGAGATGCGGAAGGAGGCATGGGCCAGCAAGGACACGACCTACACCTCGGCGCGCACCTTGCTGGGCATCCTCCGCTTGGCCACTGCCCTGGTGAGCCCCAATGCAGGCAGGGATGGGCAGGGAGGGGTGCGAGTGGCAGCGTGGGACCCACGGAGCTGGGCAGGGGCCAGAGGGGCCCGACTGGGTAGGACTAGGCAGGAGAAGATGAGCTAAAGCAGGGTGTTAGCTGGGAGAGGGTCTCCATCCAAACCGCCCCCCCTCTCCTCCACAAGCCCCAGGGGCCCCAAAGTGCTGTTTGTGCAGGTAGTGTGTGTGCGGCGTCTACTGCCGAGGCAGCACTTCCAGAGCCCCCGGGGCACAACCAGCGTAGGGCCGGTGTCCCCTCCTGTCCCTTCCTAGGGCACAGCCAGCTGGGGGCCGCCTCCAAGCCCCATTCTTGTCCTCGTTCCTTCCCAGAGCTGGCTGGCAGCAACCCCCCAGAATGGGGGCAGTGCACTGGAGGGGCTTCCAGTGGTCTCAGGGAGGCAGGGAGGAGTGTCGGGAGCCCCTGCGTGATGTCAGAGGGTGCCCTGGGGGCTCCCAGTTGCTGCTAACCCCCCCCCCCCCCCCCACTCCCACAGGCCCGGCTGCGGCTGGTGGACGTGGTGGAGAAAGAGGATGTGAACGAGGCCATGAGGCTCATGGAGATGTCGAAGGACTCACTGCTAGGGGACAAGGGACAGCAGAGCCGGTGAGCAGGGGACACAAAGGGACATGGCGGGGGGGAGGGGGGCAGTACCCCAGCCTGCCAGGAAGGGGGTGGCAGTGTTGGGGGAGCCCTGACTGTCTTGGAGGTGGGGGGAGGAGAAGGTGGCAGAGCCAGGGTCCCACTGACCCCTCTCTCCGTCCCCCTCCCAGGGTGCAGCGTCCAGCTGACGCCATATTTGTGGCAGTGCGGGAGCTGGCGGGGGGCCAGGCTGTGCCCTACGCCGAGGCCCTGCAGCGCTGCTTGGCCAAGGGCTTCACCCCTGCCCAGGTCCAGGCTGCGCTCCAGGAGTACGAGGAGCTCAACGTGCTGCAGGTCAATGCTGCCCGCACCCGCATCACCTTTGTCTGAGGTGGGGGGGGGGGAACACAGGGGGAATGCCCTACAGCCCCCCTGCAGGGCAGGGGGGATGCACAGCAATGCAGTTGCTGTCACTGGACACAGGGACACATCCTGTGTCTCTGCTGGCTCCCGTGGGCTTTCACCTGCCCTGGTCCTGCTCCCCTCATTAAAGCACCTTGTGCTTTTTTTTTAACCAATAAAAAAGTTTTTCTCACAGTTTCTGGTGGCAGCATCTGCCTGTTCCCCTCCCCTTGGGACCATGTTGCTCCCCTGGGCCTAGCTCTCCCAGGACCTCAGATGACACTGGAGCTGCAATTCCCAGCCTGGAGCTGATTTATTGGAGGGGCCTCCAGGAGGGGGGGCACAGTTCTGGGGTAGGGTCCCCCAGCCCTGGGGGCAGCTCAGGGCCTGGCTGGGGGTGTCCTCAGTGTCGCATCCCCCCCTCCCTTAGAAGAAGAGTCCCCGCATGCGGCGGCCGATGCCCTGCCGGTCGTAGAGAATGTTGAACTTATTGACGAACTGGTTCATGGTGTTGCAGGTTTTGGTGATGGTGCCCAGGTACGCCATCAGCCCCACGTCATTGCATTGCTAGCAGGGGTGGATTGGGGGGTTACTGCACTGCTGAGCCCCGCGCCCCCCCCCCCCCCCCAGCTGCATTTGCCCACCCCCGGCTGCAGTAGCGCAGAGGCCAGCAACAGCACTGGTGGCAAAGGAGACACAGCTCTGTCCCCGCTGTGTGCCCCAACAGGGCCATGAGTACCTGACCGCCACCACCCCCGCAGCTCCCCAAGGAGCCCCCCCAGCCATCACTCACATCGTAGAAGTCGGTCTTGAACTTGTCAGTGCTGAGAACGGGCAGACAGTGGCACAGGGCGTAGGCTTCGCGCAGGATCTCGTGGTTGAAGGGCACCTCGCCTGCAGGGACGATGCCAACCTTGGGGACGGCCCTGGGGCCCTCCCAGAGCCCCTCTTGGGGGACGGTCCTTCCCTGGGGACACCCCTGGGCCAAACCTGCTCCAGGAGAGCAGGGAAAGCCCAGGGACAGCCCTGTCCCCCCTCCCTGGGCAATGGGGAGAGCCCTGTCCCCGACTCACCAGCCTCGGAGGCCCGCACGTACTCCAGGATCAGCTTGACCCGGCTGTGCAGCATCTTGATGGCACTGTGCTGGGCGATGAGGTGCTCAGCCACTGTGGAGGGGTCAAGGACACATGTCCCCCCTGTCCCATGTCCCTACAGCCACCCGCCCTGGGCTGCTCCAGCCCCTCCAGGCAGCCCAAGAGCTGTGTCCTCCTGTCCCTGTGCTCCCGTCCCCATGTTCCCCACGTCCCCAGCCCCCCACTTCCCTGCACCGCCCCTCGGCCCTGGGACCCATCCCCATCCCACCTTGCCCTCCGTGCTCCCAATCCGTGTCCTCCCCATCCCCAGCCATGTCCCCAACCTGTGGAGTTCTCCCCGCTGCCAGTCGCTGTCATTCGGGCAACATGGTCGACCCCGATCCGCTCTGCCTCCTCAGTGGCCAGGGTGTAGGTCAGCTCTGCAAAGAGCATCGTGGCCTGGGGAAGGGGGGTACACAAAAGGGGTGATGGGGGGGCACGACAGCCCCACGGCCCCCTCTCCCCAACCCCCCCCCGGACCCTCCCTGCACCCCCAGAATCCCTATGCTTCAACAACCCACTCCAGAGCCATCCCCCTGAGTGACACCCCCGGGCCCCTCTCCAGCCCCAATTTATCCTCAGATCCTCCCCATGGCAGTGCTGGAGCCCCACAGACCCCCAGCGGTGTCCCCCAACTTGAATAACTTCCCCTGGAACCCCAGAAGCGTCCCCACCCAAACCCTCAGCCCTCCCCAGGATCCTAAACAAGCTCCCTGGAACACTCCCCCTGCCCCATGACACCTTTGGGGTCCCCCCAGCCTCCCCCCATGGCCCCAGGCAACCCCTGGACCCCCAGGAGCCCCCCCAGCCCCATTTCCACCCCCCCAGCGCTGACTTACCTCCCCATTGATGATGTCAATGACAGACTCAAAGACACTGACAGGCAGCTGGGGGGGAAGGAGAAAAAGATATATTTCTGGGGGCCCAGCCCCACACTGGGGGGGGGGGAGGGGGATTCTGGGTGCCCCCCATGTGCCAGGACTCCTCCCCACCTCTCCTCCACTCACATCTGTGTGCTTCGTCATGGGGTTCAGCTTAAGGAAGAGGGGGCTCTCGATGATCTCACAAACCTGGGGGACAGAGGAAGCAGCGTCAGGATGGGGTGCACACACACACACGCACTCCTCCATCCCTCCAGCACCACTCACCTGCTTGTGGACGTGGATGTCAGAGGGGTCGGGGGGGCCCCCGGTCGTGTACCAGCCCAGGAACTCCAGCTCCTTGAACACCTGCTTGACTGGGTGGGGGTGGGCCCTGAGTGGGCTGGGGGGTGGGCAAGGGAGGGGGACCCCACTCACCCTCCCAGGGCAATAAACAGACACCATCTCTATCCTTCTCCCAACAGGCGCTATCACCCCTCTCCCAAAACACCCCCCTCAAATGCAATCTAGGGCCTGCCCCGGGGCAGCCCAGAATGCCATGGGACCCTCCCCCAGGGCAGCCTCAGGACCCTCCAGGACCCCCTGTGCCAGCCCTGTCTGAACCCCCAGGACCCTTCCAGGACAGCCCAAGACCCCCCTGGACAGCCCAGGACCGCCCCCCCGGCCCTTACACTGCTCTTCCTTGGTGTAGTAGTACTCCTTGTCAATGAGCACATGCCCGTCCACTGTGTGCGAGAGCAGCTCGAAAGAATTCATCACCTCGATGTTGCGGCCCTCCTGCCGCCCAATGAGGGCCCCGATCACTGGAGGGGAGGGGAGGGGGGGGGACACACACGGGGACAGGACAGGGGACTGTCACTGGGGTTTGGGGACCACCAACAGGTCCAACCCAACCCCGCACTGACCTCAGCCTTATGCTGGGGGTGGGGGACGGGGATGGGACCAAACCAGCACCATGTACCAGCTGGGACCAGGCCAGGGGCATGTGGAGACCCCCTCGGGGACATGGGGACCAGGCCAGGGAGCAAAGGGGTACTCTGGGGGCTGCAGGGGGTCTGTGAGGGACCCTGTGGGGCTGGGGGGGCTGCTGGGGGGCTCTGTAGAGGCTATAGGGGGCTGGGGGGGCTGCTGGGGGGCTCTGGAGGACCCTGGGGGGCCACGGAAACCACTGGGGGGGGGGCTATGGAGGGCCCCAGAGGTCTGTGAGGGACCCCAGGGTGCCGTGGGGGGTTCTGGGAGACACAGGGGAGCTGTAAGGATCCAGGTAGGGGCACGGGGGGGGCTGCAGGTACCTTGTCCAGGGCGCCCCTCCTGCGAGCGCATGCGGATCCAGTGGTCGGAAATGTTGAGGATGACAAGGGGGTGCAGGGCCACGGAGACACTCCCCGTCACCCCCCCGGCCATCACCGAAGGGGCGGCTGCGGGGACACCATCAGCGGGATGACAGACAGACCGAGGGGGCGGGGCCGGGGCCGGGGCCCAGGTGTGTGCGGGCGGGGTCACGGTGCACGACCGGGGCGGGGCCATGGGGAACGGGGACAGAGCAATGGCCTGAGGAGGTGTGATCACCGGCCAGGGCGGGTCCCGCGGGGGTGGGGGGAAAGGCGCGGGGTCCCGGGGTTGTGGGCGGGGGAAAAGGCGCGGGGGCGGGGTCCCGGGGTTGTGGGCGGGGGAAAAGGCGCGGGGGCGGGGTCCCGGGGTTGTGGGCGGGGGAAAAGGCGCGGGGGCGGGGTCCCGGGGTTGTGGGCGGGGAAAAGGCGCGGGGGCGAGGTCCAGAGGAAGGCAGCGCGGCCCTGGGTAGCGACCCGGCGGTCCCGGTCGGCCCTGGGTAGCGACCCGGCGGTCCCGCAGCCCCGGGGCGGTGGCGCCGGTCCCTTGTGCCGGGACGGCCCCGCGGGCGGTACCTGCCACGTCCACCTCCATCCCGCCGGCCCCGTTGCTCCCCGACGCGGAGGAAGAGGCGCCGGCCGCCGCCGCCATCTTGGCTCGGCCTGTCGCTGCTCGGCCACCGTACGCAGCGACTCTGTGCATGCGTGGGAGGGACTGGGGGCGGGGACTACATGCGCCGTGGCGAGCATGCGCTCTAGCCTAGGAGGGCGGCGCATGCGCACGCGGTAGGGGACTTGCTCCCAGCCCTGACATGATGTATCGTTTCACCAGTGCCTCCCAGTCCAACCCAATGCCTTCCAGTCCCTTCCTAAGGCCTCCCAGTGTTTCCCAGGTGGGTCCCGCTCACTGCCACCCCAGAAACAGTGATTTCCCCCCCCCCCCCCCCCCCCCATTTGTTCCAGTGCCCAAATGACTCCAGAAACTCCCACTCAGGGCGAACTACAGCCTTTATTCCCCAGCCCCATGCTGGGGGGGGGGGGGGGGTGGTGTCCTGGCTCATCCCGAGGGTTCTGCTCGGGCCAGGAGCCGCAGTGGGACCAGGAAGAGGTTGAGGGGGCAGAGGCCAACCCCCCTCCAGCCGGTTGCAGGGGTCCTGGGGGCGGGGGGGGCGCCAGGGGCTGTGCCAGGGGCCGGGGAATCTGTCTGTGGGGGGTGGGGGGCCGTCAGGGCGCCGTAGGCCCCTCGGAGGTGGCTGTGGAGGGCGGTGCGGTCGAGGACGCCCAGCTCCTGGGGGAGGGAGCCCAACAGTGCCAGCACCACCGCCGACTCTGGGGGGGAGGGACACGGCGTCAGGACCCCCCACCCAACCCACAGCCTCCCTCCCGGGGCGGTCCCAGCCCCACGGTGGGGACAGCAGCAATGCTGGGGCCCTCCGGCTTGGGACTGACACCCCCCAGTGTGGGACAACACCCCCAGGCCCTCCCTGCTCTACCCCCACCGTTTTTCCCCAAATCCCCCTGCCCAGACCACCCCACAACACCAAAAGCAGCCAGGGGACCCCAGAGCCCCCCCTTACTGACAGGGGGGCCCCAAATCCCGCAACTCCCCTGACACCCTCCTGGCATCAGGGTCCCCCACTCACCGCCAGGAGAGAGCGCTGGGCCCTTCCCACCCCGGCAGAGCCGTGCCAGGTACTCGTAGACCCTCTGGAAGTCAACAGTGAAGGCCCCGGGGTTGTGGGGCTGCGGGGCTGG
The DNA here is from genome assembly GCF_929443795.1 of Astur gentilis. Classification (NCBI taxonomy): domain Eukaryota; kingdom Metazoa; phylum Chordata; class Aves; order Accipitriformes; family Accipitridae; genus Astur; species Astur gentilis. The sequence continues at coordinate 9,829,634 of NC_064914.1, forward strand.
GGGGGCCACAGGGTACCCCGGTGCTGACCCCCCCTGATCCGGTGATGCCGTGGTGCCAGCAGGATGCGGGGGGACGGAGCGGAGAAGGCTCAGCGGCTCCGTGGCTGCGACAGTGAGGACCTGGAGATGATAATGTGGGGACAGGGAAGGGGTAATGTGCCCTGAGAGGTGCCCAGGGAGACGGAGGGCTGTCTCTTCTGCCCCCCACTCCCCTGGAAAAAAAAACTCAAACCCCCTTACCTGAGAGAAGGCGGCTGCTGTTGCCTCCTCCAGCCCCTCTGCCAGCGTCTCGGCCAGCTCCAGCCACACCTGGAAGGCAAAGGGGGAGGTGACACCGGGCCCCAGCCAGCCCCCGGGGCAGGGACCCCCACGTCCCACAGTCCCCCCCCTTCACCTCGATGGGGGCCGGGACCTGGGCGCGTCGTCGCCGCTGCTGATCCAGGCAGTGCCGGTACTGGGTGCGCACGGCCTCCCGCGCTGCCCGGCCCCGCAGCCGGCACAAGAACGACAGGATCTGTGGGGTGGGGGGGTGGGGTGGGTGGGGTGTGCCAGGACCCCCTTGTGCGGCCACCACTGCCCCCGGGAACCTGACGGCTGGGGACCGCCGCGTCACCACCTCCAGGGAACCCCACCGACCGGGGATCCCACGTCAGCCCCCCCGGGACCTCCCCACAACCCCTCGCTGACACAGATCCCCGGAGACCCCCGTATTACTCCCCGCACCCACCGGGGTCCCAGGCGGGCGACCGCCCCCCGCCCCGCACCCAGGGGTCCCAGACACCGGCCTCCCCCCCGAGCGTCCCCGCTGCACCCCGGCCCCGTCGCCCCCACCTCGGCCTCGCTCCGCCGGGGCAGGCGCTCCCGCAGCGGCCGCGGCTGCAGGTCGGGGAGGCCGAGAGCGGCCTGAGCCCGCAGCGCCGCGAGCAGCGCCCGCTTCTCCCGCGCCGACCAGGCCGCCCGCGGCCGGTCCGGTTCCGCCGCCGCTCCCGGGCCCGTCACGTACCGGGCCGGGGCCAGGCGCGGCCGCAGCGGCGGCTTCATGCCGCCGCCGCCGGCCCGGGCGCAGAGATGGAGTCACTCGCGGCGCGCCCACACGGCGCCGCCTGGTTGCGTCACTCGCGCCGCGCGTAGAGCCGCAGAGCACGCTGGGAGGTGTAGTTCCAGCCCCCCCCCCCCCCCCCTCCTCCAAATCACAGACTCAGCCGGGACTGGGGGGGGCGGGGGTGGGTTTATTCCACATCTCGCTGCTGGGGGGAGGGGGTATCTGGGGAGGGTCACAGGGCCGCTTCGGGGGCCTTGTCGTCATCTGGGGGGCAGTCGATGAAATCCGCCAGCATGGTGGCAGTCTCGTCCAGCTCCTGGGGGGGGGGGGGGAAGGAAGGGGCAGGGAGGTCGGGGGGGGCCCAACTGCCCCTGTTTCCCCCCCCCCTCACTGCACCACTCTTCCCCCAAACTGCGTCACCCCCCCAACTGCTCCCTCTCACCCCAGCACCCCAAATTGCCCCCTTACCCCAAACTGCCCCCTCTCACACCAGCACCCCAAATTGCCCCCTCTTACCCCAAACTGCCCCCCTTTTTCACCCCAGCACCCCCAAATTACGCGCCCCCGGACCACCCCAGTACCTCCTCCTTGTCCGCAGGGGGCAGGGGCTCCTCCTCCAGCTGGGGGGGCGCTGGGGGGGGGCTGCCGGACCCCCCCGGGGGTTCAGGGTGCGGTGGGGGGTGGGCTGCATCCAGGGTGGGGGGTGGCACCTCGGGGGGCTCCAGGAGGGGGGGGGGGAGGCTCGGGGATGCCCGGGGGGGGCTCCTCCTCTTCCTCCCCCCCATCCTGGGGGGCTTTGGTCCCCTCCCCCTCCTCCTCCTCTTCATCCTCCTCCTCCTCCTCCTCCTCCTCCCCGCCGCCCCCGGCCGGGGCGGGCGGATGGCCTTCGTCCACCTCCATCACCAGGGCACCGGTGTCCCCCGGGGGCGGGGGGGGCTCCTCGGGCACCGGCAGAGGCTGCCCCTCCTCAGCACCCCCTTCCTCCTCTTCCTCTTCCTCCTCCTCCTCCTCGGTGAGGCCTTCGTCCTCCTCGTACTCCTCCTCATCCTCCTCGTACTCCTCCTCGCCCAGCTCTTCTTCCTCGTCGAACTCCTCCTCCTCCTCCTCTTCTTCCTCCTCCTCGAAGAACTCTTCCTCCCCGAACTCCTCTTCCTCCTCCTCCTCCTCTTCCTCCTCCTCCTCCTCCTCCTCGCTGCTATTGATGTTGATCACGGCCGGGTCCGGCTCCCCAGGGATCCCTGGCGGCTCTGGGGGGGCGGCCGCGGAGACGACGGGGGGCAGCGGTGGCGGTGGCGGCGGGGGTGGTGGTGGGGGGCCCGGCTCCTCGGGGGGCTCGGGGGGAGCCAGCGGGGGCGAGGGGGGTGGCGGCGGGGGCCCCCCGCTCTTGGGGGCGGGGGGCGAGGGGGGGGCACCCCGCTTGGGGACGATGACCACGCTGTCGTCCGAGTCGCTCTCCAGGGAGATCTCCACGTCCGAGGGCTCCTCCTTGTCGTAGTGCACGAAGACGGGGCGCCGGGGACGCCCCCCTGCCGGACCACTCTCCTCCTCGCCCCCAGGGGCGGCGGGGGGCTGCCCGGGGGGGGCCTCCCCGGGGGGCTCCTCCGCCAGCGGCGGCAGCCGCGGGGGTCCCAGCGGATTGGCGGGGGTGGCCCGGGGCGCCCCTGGGAAGGCAGCGGGCGGAAGGGGGCGGAAGGGGGGGGCAGGGGGCTCCGGGGGGGGGCCCTGGGACGGCAGTGGGGTGCAGGGGGGGCACCCAGGGCCGGGCCAGGGCATTTGCCACCACCAGAGCTTCGGTGCAGACGGAGGAGACCTGGCGGGGGGGGGGGGGGGGGAGAGGTGGGGGGTTAGTGGGGTGCCAGGAGAGGGGGGGAGACCAGGGACAAGGGGGACTTTGGGGGTCCCTGGGGAGATGCAGGGGCCCTTGGGTCCTGGCTCCCCGATGTGGGAGGTCCTGCGGGGTTGGGCTGTGGGGTGAGGGGGTCTCCCAGGGTCCCGCCTGCAAGACAAAGGCGTTTAGGAGTGCCTGGGGGGGTCCTGGCTGTGAAATGGGGGGGCCCAGATGGGATAAGGGGGTCCCAGGAGGGATAGGGGGGATCCCAGCTCTGGGACAGAGGGTTCTCAGAGGGGGTCGTGACCCATGTGGGTGTCCGCTAAGGGCTAGGGGGTCCCTGGGAATCCCTGCTGTGAAATGGGGGGCAATGAGGAAGACCCCGGAAGGACAAAAAGGGGGGTGGGGTGGGGCCAGGAGGAATAAGAGGTCCCTGGGGGACGGGGACACCCTAGGCGTCCCAGCTCTGGGATGGGGGGGCCTGGGGAGGCCCCTGGAGGTCCCAGGCGAGGACTGGGGGGTCCGCAGCCCGTCTCACCTGGAGGGCCGGGTCGCGCTGGCCCTGACCAAAGGCACGCAGGGCGCAGTGCAGCGGGGGGGCCCCGGCGGGGGCGGGGGCCAGCACCAGGGCCAGCAGCAGCTGGTAGAGGGCGGCCCGGCACGGGGGGCTGGCGTAGGGGGTGCCGGGGGGGCCGGCGGCAGCGGCGGGGGACCCCGGAGGGACCTCGGTCTGCGGCAGCCGCAGCAGCAGTGGCACCACCAGCTCCTGCAGCCGCTGGTGAGGGGATGGGCGAGGGGGGGCTGTCAGGGGAGGGGGCACAGCCTCCCTCAGCCCCGTGGGGACCCCCAGCGCGTATCCCTGATCACCGCACTGCTGCCCTGGCCCTATAGAGACCCCCATTAACTGCCCCCACACACACACTTGCCTCAGCCCTGTAAGCTCCCACATCAGCTGCCCCAGCCCCACAAAGACCCCCCGCCTGACCCCCCCCAGTCCTCATTACCAGCCTCACCACCAACAAGAGCCCCACCTTCTCCCAGCATTCACCCCCACCCACCCTCAAGGCCCCCCAAGAACCACACCAGCCACACATCTGCTCCCCAACACCCCAGTACCCCCCCAGCCCCACAGAGCCCCGTCCCGCCCCCGTCCCCTTACCCGGTGCGTCTCCTCCTTGATCAGCGGCCCTCCCGTCAGGATGGTGCGACGCAGCGCTGGGGGTACATGGGGGTCAGCAATGGGGCGATCCGGGGGGGGGGCTTCTCTTTCCCCCACCCCACAACAACGATCGGGGTCTCGGGGAGCCGCAACAAGGTGAGCAGGGTGTCCCCTTTGCCCTGACACCCCACCAACAACAGGGGGGCTCAAAGGGACGAGCGAGGCCCCACCTTGGCCGCGAGGGAGGGGTGCAGCCCCCCGTGCCTCCGGGGGTCCCCGGCCCCCCACCCCGTACCTCGCAGGGCAGCCTGGCACACATCGCTGTTGGCCGCCGGCTCCAGCTTGCGGTGCAGGGCGGGGGCATCTCCCCCGTCCCCCAGCTTGGGCCGTTTCGGGGCACTGGGTTTGGGGTCTGCCTTCAGCTGCAGGGAGGAGAGAGAAGAGGGGGTACCGGGGGTCTGTGGGGGCGGGGGTGAGGGTCCAGGGGGGGGCTCACCTTGATGCCCTCAGCCGGGGGTGTGATGTCGCTGAGCAGGTGGGCCAGCAACACCTCGCCGGGGGCCCCAGGGCCCTGCAGCACCCCCGAGGCAGCGCCCGCCACCTCCACCCACAGCTCCAGCACCTGGTACAGGCGGGTGCGCACCGCGCTGGGGGCACAGGGCGTCAGGGGGGGCGCAGGGACCCCCAAACCTCCCCGTGTCCCCCCAACCACCCCAGGGACCTCCAAACCTCCCCGCGACCCCCCAGCCGCCCAAGGGACCCCCAAACCTCCCCGCGTCCCCCCAGCCGCCCCAGGGACTCCCAAACCTCCCCACGTCCCTCCAGCTGCCCCAGGGACCCCCACACCTCCCCACGTGCCCCCAGCTGCCCAGGGACATCAAGGACAGACACAGGAGCCCCCCCAGCTCCCCAGAACAGCAGGGATCCACAGGGGTCCCCCCAGGCCCAGCCCTGCTGCGGGGGAGCCCCCCGCCAGCCCCCCCCCCAGTACCTGAAGGGCTTCTCCTGCCCCGGCAGCACGGCCTCACGGGCACCGCTCCAGGCGCTCAGCACCTGGGGGAAGAGGCGGCCCAGGACGCTGCCCCAGCGCACCAGGCGTGCCCCACACCTGCGGGGCGGCGTCAGGTCTGTGCAGCGGACCCCACCCCCCCACAGCCCCCGCCCCAGCACAGCCCTTCCCTTCCTGTGCACCCCGCTTCCCTCCCAACACAGCCCCACAGTTCCCAGTGTCCCCCAAGCACCCCCAGATCCCTCTCAGTTCACCCCAGTTCCCTCCAGATACAGCTCCAGGGTCCCCAGTCCCCCCCAGCACAGCTCCAGTGCCTCCAGAAGCCCCCAAAAGCCCCCAGTTCCCATCAGTTCCCTCCCAGCACAGCCCTAAGTATCCCCAGTACTCCCAAAAGCCCCCAGACTCACGCCAGGATTAGGGAGGAGAGCACATCCAGCATGTCCAGGTGGACAGAGGGCAACAGCAGCATCTTCAGAGGACCATCCCCAAACCAGTTCTGGGGGGACAGAGCAAGGCTGGAATCCGAGGTGTCCCACCTACACCCCCGAACGCAGCCCTGAGGCCACAGGAGCGCAGCGGGGGGACCTCAGCCCCCACTGCCCCAGCCCCAAGGACACAGCTTTGGGCTCAGCTGCCCCGGGGGGCACTCGGGGACAATCCCCCGCTGCACTCACTATGTTCTTGCTGGTGATGTTCAGGGCACGGCAGATGAGGTCCAAAACGTCCTGGACGGGGACGGTGACGGGCGCCACGAACTCTTTGCTGCCAAAGAAAGGGGGGTCAGGGGAGGCCGGGGATCCAGGAGACACAGCTGGGGGGCTGGGATGGTGGCCAGGGACTGGGAGGGGGTCCAGTACCTGAGCAGGAGCTGGAGCACACGGGCCAGTCCCGAGAAGCGGTTGTGCAGGGTAAGGACGAAGCCAGTGTCCCCGTCCTGGGGGGCTGGCAGCAGCATCTCCACCCCCGGCCCCTCATAGGGCAGTGGGTCTGGGGGGGACAGTGTTAGCGCTGAGGCACCCCCAGGAACCCCCTGGGGTCCATCGGTCTTCACAGGTCCCCAAAATGTCCCTCAGGGTCCCTGCCACCCCACCAATATCCCCCAAAACACCTCAGAAGGTCTCTCCGTGCCCCCAGAGCCCCCCAAACCTATCCTCAGAGTCTCTCCACCCACCCAGTGTCCCTCCAAAACACCCCTCAGGGTTCTATCCTCACAGCCCCCCACCGTGTCCCTCAAACCATCTCTCAGGGTCTCTCTACAGGCCCACAGCCCTGAAAACCACCCCTCGAGCTCTCTCCGTGACCCAGAGCCCCCCAAAGCCACACCTCAGGGTCTGTCCCTGTCCCCGGAGCCCCCAAAACCCGCCCCGGGGTCCCTCTGTGCCCTCCCCCGCCCCCCACTCACCGGTTTCGCTGCCCTCAAAGAGTGCCCCGAGCAGCCCGTGCAGGGTGGCCAGCAGCCCCTGCACCTCCTGGTTCCAGCACTCCGTGTGCCGCAGCCCCTGCGAGAAGCCCCGGCCCAGGGCCGGCAGCAGTGCATAGCACTCGCAGGCCAGCTGGGGGCGGGGGGGGGGGAAGCATGTGTCAGGACCCCCACCATCCTCTCCTCCGGGCTGCCCCAGACACCCCAAGAACTGCCCTGGCACCCCAGAGACCTCCAACCCCTATGAGCCCTCCCAGGGGTGCCCCAGCCCTTCCAGCTGCCCCTGGTCCCCCCGTGACTGCCCTGGCCCCCCTAGAGCCCTCCCATGTCTGTCCCAGCCCCTCCCCCCCCCAAACCACCCCAGGGCTCTTTTGGCCTCCCTGTGATGCCTTACATCAGGACCCTATTGGGGTGCCTATACTTTTCCTAGAAAGCCCCCAAACATTGCTCTAGCCCCACCCCAGGGCTCCCAACTGCCCCCCCCCCCCCAGCCCCCTGAGACTGATCACAGGCCCCAGGATGTACCCATGCCACCTCCCCCCCCCCACCCCCCAGGACTCCCTCAGTCCCCAGAACAGCCCCAGACCTTCAACCTGCCATGACATGCCCCCCTCCCAAGAACAATTTCAGGGTGTCTGTCCCCCCCAGCTGCCCCATCTACCTGCTGCAACTGCGGAGAGTCGGAGTCAATGCGTGAAAGGAAATACGCTGCCAGTTTTCCCTAGGAGAGACAATGGGTGACGGGGGGAATGACACAGAGCACAAGTCCCTCCGTTGCCACAGTCTCCTGAGGCCGGCTCAAGGCACGGACCCCCCTGAAATCCCCGGGGAGGTTCTCACCCGCATGGAGCCGCAGGCCCGGGGGTAGAAGGTCATGCAGGACTTGATGCCTTCCAGCGTGGAGACCTCACACTGCAGATGGGGGATTAGCAGGGCAGGCACGGAGCCCTAGTGTCCCGTCCCACCCCCGAGACCCCTGTGTGCCCCACCAAGCCCTCCCAAATCCTTCACGTGCCCCCTCAAGCTCTCCTTCCCAACCCCTTGTGACCCCACAGCCCTCCTCAGCTGCCCGCGTGTCCCCCTAACTCCACCATGTTCCCCCCGGCCCCCGGTGTCACCTCCTCACCCCCCAATCTGTCACCCAAGGCCCCCCAAAAAGCATCCCCCCGCCCCTCTGTGACTCCTGACCATGCCCCCAACCCTCTGTGCCACCCCAGACTCTCTCAGAACTTCTGTGCCCCCCCCAACCCTTGCGACCCACCTCAGTGCCACCCAACTCCCCCGTGGACGTCCATGTGCCCCCCTCGGGCCCCTCCAGCCCCCCATAAGCTCCCCATGCTCCCCCCAGACATCACCATCCCCTCTGACCCCCCTCAGCCCCTCACAGACCTGCCCCAAGCCCTTGTGCGATCGTCCCCAGCCCCCACTTGTGTCCCCCCTGCCCCTGCCTGTTCCCCCATGACCCCCCCCAGCTGCACCTCAGGCTTGAGGGCCAGCAGGGAGGTGAGCAGCCCGGGGATGTGGTTGGTGCCAATGTCCCGTGCCAGCTCGGGCAATTGGGAGGAGAAGAGCAGGAGATCGTGGAGCACGGCCACCCCCAACGCCATGGTGGGGGCCGGGTCCTGTGACTGGGGGGGGGGGTAGTGGTGGTCAGCACAGTCCCTCCTTGGCACGGCCCCCACCCTCTCCCAGTGCGCCCAGTCACCTGCTGCCCTGGCTCAGCCCAGCCCAGGCAGTGCTGCCCCCCAGGACCCCTTCACGGACAACCCCCCCAGTGCCCCAGGACCTCCCCCAGGGACACATCTGGTCCCCCAGGCCCCCCCCCTCATCCTCCCAGGACCCCCCTGGGACTCCCCCACCCCCCTGGGACCTCCCACAGGACCCCCCCCCCCCCCCGGGACCCCCCCATCCTCCTGGGACCTCCCCCAGGGCCCCCCCATCCCCCTGGGCCCCCCCAAATCACCCGGGACCCCCCCCCCCACCTGTAGCAGGTGCTGCAGGCAGCGCAGCCAACCCAGGCAGTGCTGCTGGAAGGGCTCGGTCGGGCTCTCGCTCACCAGCAGCGACAGCAGGCACAGCCCCTCGAACCTGCAACGCCATTGGCTGCCGCACGCGGGGACCGCCCCCGCGGCCCCCCCCACCGGCCAATGGCGCGGCCTGCCCCCCCCCCCCCCCACCCCGTGAGGGGATCACACTTCTGATTGGATGCAGTGCCACCTAGTGCCACACCCCCCCGACCCACCCCCAAGTGAGGGGAACCAACGGGAGGGAGTACAGTAAGGGCGTAGTGCACAGGCGAGGCCCGATTGGCTGTCTGTCTGCATGGCCACACCCACCAGGGAGCGGAACCCCTGTTGATTGGGCTCTGTCCCACCTAGTACCACCCACCACGTGTCAGGCAGCCAACAGGAAAAGAGAGCTTGTGGGTGTGGTCCAGGGAGGACACACCTCTGCTGACTGGCAGCTCCACTAAGCCAATTGGAGAGAGCACCCCGGGGGTGTGGTGCTAAGGGAGCTTCTGACTGGCCGCCTGTTCACCTAGTCCGGCCCACCCATGACAAAGCAACCAATGAGAAGCAGGACTAGGCAGGCAGGCGTGGTGCATGCAGCAACTCTCCTTCCGATTGGCTGCCTGGCCATGCAGCCACGCCCCCAAAAGAGAAAACCTCTTTTGACTGGTTTGTGGCACAGCCAACGGCCATGCAACGGTGACCTGAAAGCACGTTCCCATTGGCTAACGAGCTGGCCGCACCCACCCTCCCGCGTGAACGGACCAACACTGCTTTCCAATTGGTTCACACCTCACTTTTTGCCCCGCCCCCCGGGACAGCAACCAACGAGAAAGACAGCCGCAGAGGAGCCCACGCGCCCCGATTGGCCGCAGCGGCCGTCACTCACCGGGTCTTCATGGAGCCAAGGCGGGCACTGGTGACGCCGACGAGGCCTCCGATGGCCTGGGCGCTCTGGGGTCAGGGGGTCAGGGGTCACGAGGTGGTCAGGGGTCACGAGGGGGTCAGGGGTCACGAGGGGTCCCCAAGGGTCATGCGGGGGGCGGGGAGTCACAAGGGCCGGGGCAGCGGGGATGGGGGGGGATCGGGGGTCACGTGGGGCCTAACGGGATGGGGGGAGGGAAAGGAGGGTCCCGGGGGTGGCGGGCGGGAGCGGGGGGCTCCCAGTGCCGAGAGAGGGCTTCCTGGCGCCGGGGTGAAGGTCCCGATCCCGGGGCTGGGGTCCCGGTGCCCGGGGGGGGGGGGGGGGGGGGAGGGGGGTGGTGTCCCATTCCCGTCCCCGGTGCTCCCCCTTGCCCGTCCCGCACCTGCGTGCCCGCGCTGTCCCACAGCCCCCGCACCAGCCCCGGGAGCGCGCGCCGGGAGGGCGGGAGCGCGCTCAGCGCTTCCAGCAGCGGCGCGGCGGGGGCGCGCGCCGCCGCCACCGCCGCCATCGCCGCCGCAGACGTCGCCGCCGCCGCGCGCCCAGGCGCCGTCTGATGGCGTCACGCCGCGCGGGGAGGCGGGGCCCGGGGAGGGGCGGAGCCTGGGGAGGGGCGGGGCCTGAAGACGGCCTGCGGAGGGGGGCGGCTTGAAACCGCCCCCGCGCCCCAGGAGCTGCCCGGGGGGGAACTTGAAATGGCCCCGGGGGGTCTGGAAACGGCCACGGAACGGGGCCGGAGGGGGAGCCTGGACACCGCCGCGGCGCGGGCGCCCCGGAAGGGGTCACTTCCCCTGCCCACCCACCCCCCCTCCGCCGTGACGTCGCCCCCCCCTCCTCCCCGCTGCGCCCCCGGATTGGCTGCGCCGCCCCGCCACGTGATCTGGGGCCTGGTCATGGCCTCGCTGCGGCCCGCCGTGCCCCCCCGCCGGGCCCGGGGACCCACCGCCCCCGCCTAGGACCGGGATCCCCCCTATCCCCACCCCGGGACCCCCAGCCCCAGCATGGGGGAGAAGGCGGGCACCAGGTGAGGGGGCCCTGCACGCGCCCCACGCGCGGGGGTGGGTGGGTGGGTGGGTGAGTGAATGACAGCTCCCCCCGGGGATGCGCCGGGGTCCCCCCCCCTCTCCGGACATGGCTGCGGGGGCTAAGGGGAGGCTGAGACCCCGCTGCGGGGGGCGGCGGGGGGTGCCCGGCCGCCTGGGTCCCCTGAGCAGCACCCAACCCCCAGCCGGGGGGGGGGGGGGCTGGGCAGGGGAAGTGCCCGGGGAGGAGGAGGAGGAAACGGGAGTGGAAGGAAGCACTGACCGCGGGGGAGGGGGGGCCCCTCTGCACCCCAAAGTGGGGGAGGTGGCCGTGGGGCCCCTCCCAGCCCCACAGCTAACGGGGATCCCCTGCCCCCCAGCTGTGGGGCTGTGTCCCCCCCACACACACACCCACACCAGCCCCCCTGCTGCTGGTAGCCCCGTGCATGGGGGGGGGGGGGGTGTGTTCCCCTAAGAGGAGGGGGGGCCCCGTGGGGCTGGTAGCCACCCCTGCTTCCTGCAGGGCAGAAAACAGGAAGAGCCATGGTCAGCCCCCTCCAGGGCCCCCCCAGTGCCTCCCAGTCTAGCGGGGGGGCTTGGGCCCCTTCCCCCCAAGCACAAGGAATGTGGAGGCTTCAGGCACATTTGAGGGGGTTGGGGGGTGTCATGGGGTAGGTTTCACACTTGGGGGGAGCTGGGGGGGGGAAGGCTGTGCAGTGACTTTGGGAGTGTGCCCCCAAACATGGGGGTAGGGGAGGCTGCATGGCTTTAGGGGATGCCCCCAAACCCCTTCCTCCCCCCAAACCCCCATCCCCAAAACAACTATTTTAATCACTTTTTTTTGCCTCACAGGGTGTTCAAGAAATCCAGCCCCAACTGCAAGGTGAGAGACCTGGGGGTTTCACCCCCCAATCCCCCCTCCCCCCTTCCTGGGAAGAGCTTGAGGACCCCCAATCTCCCAGTTTCATACCCCCACTTCTATCATCAGACACCCATGACATGAGCTGTGCTCGTTCTCAGCCTGCCATGGGGATGGGGTGTGTTGGCACACCTGTGCAATTTGGGCCTCACCCTGTGTCAGGAGGCTGCTGACCCTTTCCTTGGGGGGGATCCCTGTGGCCTGACCACTCCCCCATACATCCCCCCCAGCTCACGGTCTACTTGGGCAAGAGAGACTTCGTGGATCACTTGGACCGGGTGGACCCTGTGGGTGAGTGGGGCTTGGGGGGGCTGCCAGGGGGGTGAGGGAGACCTGGGGTGGCAGAGGGGCTGCCTGGGGGCAGCACGGAAGGGGTGGGGGGGACCTGACCATATGGAAGGGCTGCTGGGAGGGATTTGAGGGGATCTAGGGGTGCTGGGGGGGCGGGTCTGGGTTCTTCTGGGGTTGCCGTGGGGCTGGGGGGACCCCCACCTCCCCCTGACCCCCTCTTCCCTTGCAGATGGAGTGGTGCTGGTGGACCCTGACTACCTGAAGGACCGGAAAGGTGAGGGACAGGGGGAGGATGGGGGGGGTTCCCACACCCCCAGGGGATGCCTGGGTCCCCCCCAGATGCCTGGGTCCCACGGCCACCCCCCGCCCCCCCCCCCCACCCCACAGTGTTTGTGACGCTGACCTGCGCCTTCCGCTACGGCCGGGAGGACCTGGACGTCCTGGGCCTGTCGTTCCGCAAGGACCTGTTCGCCGCCACCCGCCAGGCCGTGCCCCCCCTGCCTGAGGAGCACCGGCCCCCCACCCGCCTGCAGCAGCGCCTGCTCCGCAAGCTGGGCCCCACCGCGCACCCCTTCGCCTTCACGGTGAGCCCTGCCCTGCAGCTGCCCGTGGGGTGCCTCGTCCCTAGCCAGTTTGGGGTCGCCAGCCCCATGCTGACCTGGGCTTCCCTGCCCCATAGCTACCCCCAACCCTCAGGGGCTGAGCCCCCCCACTCCATATCTCCCCCCTGTTACCCCCTGGCCCCTCTCACTCCCCAGATCCCTCAGAACCTGCCCTGCTCCGTGACGCTGCAGCCCGGCCCTGAGGACACCGGCAAGGTGGGGCTGGGAGGGGGTTGTTGGGGGGGTGAGGGGGCAATAGGAGAGGGAGCTGAGGGGGGGGGGTCCGGACTGGGGGGGCTATAGGACTGGGTGTTATTTGGGGGGATGGGGGCTTTGAAGGGGCTATTGGGGCTGGGGGTGAAGTGGCGGGGGAGGGATTGAGATGAGTGTGAAATGTTGGGGGTGATGGGGGGGGGGAAGCAGCATTATGGGAGTCCCATCATCCCCCCAGGCTTGCGGCGTTGACTTTGAGATCCGGGCGTTCTGCACTAAATCCCTGGAGGAAAAGATCCACAAGAGGTAGGTAGGAGGGACCCAGGAGTCTGGCTGCCCTCCACCCCCGTGGCACCTCTCTCCAGGGGACCTAGGGGTCCGGGTGCCCACTCCCAGGGATCCAGGTGTCTGGGCCCCCTTCCTACCCCTCCCAGGAACTCGGTGCGACTGGTGATCCGGAAAGTGCAGTACGCGCCTGAGCAGCCTGGCCCCCAGCCCAGCGCCGAGACCACCCGCCATTTCCTCATGTCCGAGCGCTCCTTGCACCTGGAGGCCTCGCTGGACAAGGAGGTGGATGGCTGGGGGGTGTGGGGGTCCCAGGCGTGGAGCAGGGTCTGAGGGGGGTTTGAGGTTCTAGGCATGGAGCAGAGGATGGTGGGGCAGGGGCCTGGGGAGGTTTGGGGGTCCCAGGTGTGGAGCAGGGGATGGTGGGGAGGGGGCTTGGGGTTCCCAGCAGTGGGGCAGGGACCTGGGGGGGTCTCTGGGCAGGGGTGTGGGGTGCTGTGGTGCAGGCAGTGGGGCACAGCACTGAGCTAGTGCCCCCCCCCAGCTCTACTATCACGGGGAGCCCCTGAACGTCAACGTCCACGTCACCAACAACTCCAGCAAGAGCATCAAGAGGGTCAAAGTGTCCGGTATGGGGGGCACACTTGGGATTGAGGGGGGGACATGGCGGGGGGGGGGGGGGAGGGGAAGCCAGGGGGTGGGGAGGATCTGGGAGTCTGGGGGGGGATATTGGGGGCAGGCAGGGGGCCAGGGGGTGACGCAGCGCTGTCCCCACAGTGCGGCAGTTCGCCGACATCTGCCTCTTCAGCACCGCCCAGTACAAGTGTCCTGTGGCCCAGATCGAGCAGGAGTGAGCGACCCTGGGACCCCCCCCCTCCTCCCCTGACCCCTTGCCCTGGCAGGGACCCTGCCTGACCCTGTGGCTCACCTGGGGTGAACCCATGCCCTCTGTCCCTGGAGCGACCCCCTGACCCCTTGTCCCTGGGCTGACCCTTGAGCCCAGTCCTTGGTGTGACACCACGCCCCGGCATGACCCCTGACCCCTCGTCCCAGGGGTGGCCCCTTGTCCCTGGTGTGGCCCCCGGCTCTTTGTCCCCGGGGTGCCCCCCTGCCCTGGGATGACTCCTGCCCCCGTGCCCCCTTCCCCAGGGACCAGGTGCCCCCCAGTGCCACCTTCTGCAAGGTCTACACCCTGACCCCCCTGCTCAGCAACAACCGGGAGCGGCGGGGGTTGGCGCTGGACGGCAAGCTGAAGCACGAGGACACCAACCTGGCCTCCAGCACCATGTGAGGGGGCGTGGTGGGGCAGGAGGGGGCGTGCAGGGGGGTGCCTCGCGGGGGGGGGGGGGGGGGGGGGGGGGCACTGTGTTCTTTGTGTACCCCCCCCCCCCCCCCCCCCCCCCCCCCCCCGCGCCCGTTAACCGTCTCTTGCAGCGTCAAGGAGGGAACGAACAAGGAGGTTTTGGGGATCCTGGTGTCCTATCGCGTCAAGGTGAAGCTGGTGGTGGCCCGTGGTGGGTATGTACACTCCTCCCCTCCCCCCAAGCACCAGCCCCCTTCATGTCCCTGTGACTCCCCCCTCAGTCCCCCCACTCATCCCCTTCTCCCCCCAGGGACGTCTCAGTGGAGCTCCCCTTCATCCTCATGCACCCAAAGCCCCCTGAGCCCTGCCCCCCACCACAGTCACAGTCAGGTAAGTGATAACCTTGGGGGGCGGGGGGGGCTCAGGGGCCTTGAGCCTTCTGAGACCCCCCCACCTCACCCCAAAACCCTGTGCCCCCCCCAGCCCTCCCTGAGACAGACACCCCTGTCGACACCAACCTCATCGAGTTTGAGACCAAGTGAGTGACCCTGGGGTAGAAATAAATTGGGGGGGGAGGGACAGAGACTGAGGCACTCCCCCCTGGAGAGGAGCTGGGGGGTAATTCAGGGTGCCCCCTGTGTCATTCCCCCCTGCCGCAGCTATGGGCCAGATGACGATATCGTCTTTGAGGACTTCGCCCGCCTGCGCTTGAAGGGGCTGAAGGACGAAAAGGACGATGAGGACCAGTTCTGCTAGGGACACCCCCGGGACCCGCAAATCCCCCTGTGCCCCACCTCGGACCCCTGGCACTGCCCTAGGACCCCCCCAGGACCCCCCCCTCAACACCCCGGCGCACCTCTCCCCATATGACTGCTGTAAGGGGGGGTCCGCTCTCTTCCCATCCCCATCTCCTGCGGGGGGAAGGGGGTGGCATTTCAGGGGGACCCCAGGCCCCCTCTGGGGTGCAGCCCCCCTCCTCCCATTCCCCCTAAGCACTGGACTCGACTGGGCATTACCCCCCGTCCCCCCCAACTGTTTATATGTACATTAATTTTTAAAGATGTTGCAGGGGCCACCCCCCGGCCTGTCCGTTCCCCCCCCCCCCCCCCCCCCGCCATGGGGCTTGGGGAGAGGGAGGGGTTGTCGCTGGGTTAAATAAAACCCTTTGAGTCGATCGTGGCGTGAGGAGGGTGATTTGGGGGGAAAAGGGGAGGGGGGCTTGGGGGCGGGAGCGGTCCCGCCGGGTGTCCGTCCGTCCGCCCGCCCTCCCCGCGCGGGTCGCGGACCACCGAGACGAGTCCTAGAGCGGCCGCGGCAGCATAGAGCGCCCCGTGACGTCGCTTCCAGTTCACGTGACGCGGGCGGGCCCGCCGGGAGTGGTAGTGAGGCGGAGAGGGCGGTACAGGCGTGGCCGGAAGCGGAAGCGGCGGGTACGGCGGCCGGCGCGGGCCATGGCGGGCTACGGGGTGGCGAACGAGCGGCTGCGCGTGCTGGAAGAGCTGGAGCGCGAGATCGGCGCCTCCCTGCAGAGCGCCGGTGGGCGGGGCGGGGCCTCCGTGTGGGTGGTGCTTACGGGGCGGGTCTCGGGGGCGGGGCCTCCTTGGCAGTGGGGTCACGCCTAAGGGAGGGGCTGTGGGGCGAGGGGGCGGTGTCTGTGTGGGCGGGGTTAAGGGGCGGGGCAAGGCACTGGTCTCCATGGTGACAGCGGGGTGGTGGCCTTTGACCTCTCCCCTGGAGACCCCTGAGTGGGCCGGGTCGGGGGGCACGGCCTGCACTGGGGTCACGTTGCAGGCCTGGCCCTGACCCCCAGGCCCCTTCGGGGCCAGGGTCAGGGTTGAGGGGTGAGAGGTCAGGGTTCACACCCCACCCACAGGCACAGTCATCCTGGAGCTGTCGAAGGAGAAGGCCGGGGAGCGGCTCCTGGAGCGCCAGGCCGCCCAGTTCAGCGCCGCTGTCCAGAAGGTCGAGTCCGAGCTCTCTGCCCAGATCCGCTACCTCACCCAGGTCAGGGGGTGGGGCCGGGGGGGCGGGGCCGGGGTCACAGCAACGTCACACCATCTCTGCCCCCCCCCCCCCCCCCCAGGTGGCCACGGGGCAACCCCACGAGGGCTCCAGCTACTCGGCCCGCAAGGCCTGTCAGATGGCGCTGAACCGCGTGGACTATGCCCGGCTGAAGCTGGGGGAGCTGGCGCGGGCCTGCGAGCAGATGCTGGAGCCCTGACGGGGGCAGACGGCAGCGGTGCAGGGAGGGGGAACGACACTGACGCGGACCCGGCCCGCGTGGCTGCCGCCTCCCGCCGGACACAGGACTTGCCAAAATAAAGGGAAGTGGCCTTCAGGGGCTGGGCAGGCTGGGCGCGTCCCAGACGCGTGTAGGCATGTGCGCCTGGCTCCCGCCCATCCGCCCTACCCCACCCGCCTCACAGATACACATTTGGGCTGCAAAGTGGCTGTTTAATCATGGTGGGGAAGGGGGGTGCCGCCCCTGAGGCTGCGGGGGTGGCAGTGAGACTCAGAGGCGGTGGCAGGACTCAGCTCAGAGCAGTTCAGGGGATTGTACCCCAGCCCCACATCTGTGGGGCAGGAGAGGGGCATCAGGGCCTCAGGCAGAGGTGAGGAGCCTGGGTCCCCACCTCTCCCCGCTCCCTGGCAGCCCTCCCCAGCATGTCAGGGCACCCACCAGGCCCAGGCTGGCTCCCAGCAGGATCACCCCCATGGCCAGCCCCACAGAGAGAGGGGCTGGCCCCACAGCAGGCGGTGGCATCTGGGGGTCCTGCCCCACAGCTTCCTGGTGGATCCAGCCTGCGGGGGTGGGGGGCAAGGCCTGGGGGACCCCCAGGAGCTGCCCCCCAGACTCATCTCTGTGCTCCTCACCCAGTCTCACAGCAGGGGGGTGGGGGGGGGAGCTGCTCGAGGGGGTGCTGCATTTCACTGTGGGGCTGGCTGGGCGTCCCTCTGGGGCTGGGGGGCTCAGTGGTGCCAGGGGGCTGGCAGGGGGTCCATCTGGGGGTCCATGCGTAGGCAGGGGTCTGGGCAGGGGTCCATCCGTGGGTCTGTCTATAGCCGGGCGTCCATCTGGGGGTCTGTCTGTAGCCAGGGGTCCAGCCAGGGGTCTCTGAGCTGCTGCGGGGGAGAGGAAAGGGTGGCAGGGGTTAAGGTTCCCCTCAGGTGTGGGGCAGCCCTGGGGTCCCCCCGCCTCGCGGGGGTGTGGGGCAGGGACCCACCTTGGCGTTCCCAGAGCTGCAGCAGCTCCATGACCCACGGCGAGTCCTGGAGCCCACAGATCTGCTTGTGGGGCAGCACGAACCTGGGGGGGGCACAGGGGCTGATGTGGGTCTCAGAGACTGTTGTGGGTCACAGGGGGGATGTTGGGGTCTGCTGTGGGGCACAGGGGCTGTCATGGGGCATGAGGGGGGATGTGGGGGGCTGCTATGGGGGGAATCCCTCCCATCCATAGGCCCCAGACCCCATCTTTGGGGCCTGACTTCCCCTGGCCCACCCCCTCCCCAGTTGGAGCCTCCTGGGCACCAGCTCCTGGTTCCTCTTTTGCTGCTGGGTTGGGGGGGGAGGGGGGGCGGTGGCGGCTGCTGGGGCGGGGGGGGGGGGAGTGAGGGCCATCCGCGGTGCTGGGGGACCCTATGGGGCTGGGGGGGGGGGTGGCTCTAGGGTGCTAGGGTCTGAGAGGACAGGGTCTGGGGGGGTCCCAGGGACTGACGTGGGGTGTTGGGGGTCTCTGGGGGGTGGTCAGGGGGTCCCTCACCTGCGCACATGGTTGGGGCAGAGATCCACCCGCAGCACATAGGGTGCCAGGGGGGCCAGGCGCACAGCAGGGGGGGGCTTCCAAGGCCAGCGGTGGGTACAGGTGCAGGCCCCTGCCGAGCCCCCCACGTTCCCCAGCGCTGGCAGGGAATGGGGTGGGGGTCAGAGGGGGGCACTGGCCCGGGACACCCCCCCCTGCCCCCACGATCCCCAAAGCCCCAGCACCACCACCCCTGCCCCCATCTTTGTATGTCCCGTCACGGTTCCCCTCATCCCCCTGCCCCCGCTCCCGCTGCCCCGGGACCCACCCCCAGCGCCCCCCGCCCCGGTTCCCGGCCGGCCCCGGTACCTCCCCAGGGCAGCAGCAGCAGCAGCAGCAGCAGCAGCCGCCGCCTCGGCCCCATGGCGCGGCCGCACCGGGCAGAACCGGGCAGAGGCGACACCGGCTGCCCCTCCCGGACGGACGGGACGGCACGGGACGGGACGGGACCGCCCGCGGGGCCGCTCCGCCCCCCCGCCCCCGCCGGGAACCCCCGAACGGGCACCGGGAACCCCCGGTCCGGCACCGGCACCCCCCGAGCCGGCGCCGAGACCCCCCCGGCCGGGACCTCCCCCTCACCTCACCCCAGTCCGGCCCGGCCCCCCCGGGACACCGGCAGCCCCGAACCGGGACCCCGGACCCCCCCCCCCCGCACCTCCGCCACCCCCTTTCGGTTTCCGTTTCGACTTCGGGGCCGGTGTCTTTCCCGGCAGCGTGACGTCACACGCCACCTCGCGGCCGCGTGCCGGCGCCGGGATTTCAGGGAGGGGCCGCCGGGGGCGTGGTGAGCGCGAGGGAGGGGCCCCCCGTCACGGGCGTGACGTCACAGGGGCGGCTTTGGGCTTCAAGGGCGCAGCGTGCCCGGTGGCGTCACGGCGGCGGCTGCAGGGCGGGGCAGGGCGGGGACGCACAGGTGCTCCCTGCTGCGCCCCGCCCCGGGCTCCACCCCCCCGCGTTCCGGCCAATCAGCGCCGCCGTGGGGAGGGGCCGCGATGACGTCACAGCGGCGCGGGAAAGCCCCGGCCGGTGTTTACCTTTGAATCCCCCCTGGGCAGGAGGTGGCGGACGGGGGGAGCGGGGGGTTTGAGGGGGTCGGGGCGGCCAAAGGGCGCTCGGGGGGGGGGAGGGGGGTCGGTGGGTGCCCTGGGGTCGGGGGGGGCCGGTTGGGGGCTGCGGGCTTGGGGGGGGCGTCGGGGGGGGCCAGGGCCGGGGGGATCTGGGGGTGACCGGGGGCGCCCCCCCCCCTGACCCGGTGCCCCCCCCCCCTCAGATGGAGTTCCTGACGGGCTACCGGGCGGAGCTGCTGGAGCTGGTCTCGCTGGTGCTGGGCTGGCGCTGGGGGGCCAGGGGGACCCCCCCGAAGCCGGGGGCACTGCGGCGGCTGCCCCCCGAGCCGGGGCCCTGGGTGCTGCACGCACTGCCCAACGCCCGCCTGGGGGTGGCCCTGCCCGCGGGGGGGGCCTGGAGGGGTGGGGGGCCCTCTGGGGACCCCCGGGGACCCCTCTGTGGAGACACGGCCCTGACACTGCCCGACCTGTGCCGCACCCTCACCTTCATCAGCCTGGAGGAGGAGGAGGAGGAGGAGGAGGAGGAGGGTGGCGGGGGAGGCCGCCCAGGTAATGCCCCCCACCCCCCCGGGCGGGACCCCCAAACGTGACCCCCCAAACCCCAGACCCCAAAACTGGTCCCTGAGCTTGGCTGGGAGCCCCCGAACCCCCACGCCAGAGGGGGCCCTCATCCCTTGGGACCCTCAACCTGAGCCCAAAGGGACCCCGTGGGGCACCTGGGGTCCCCCCCCAGCCCCCCAGGAACTCTGGCCCCTCCTGACCCCCCAGGGACCCTAAAGCCCCCCCCTGACCCCCATCCCCCATCCCCAGGCCAGGTGCTGGTGGTGACATGGGTGCTGCTGCTGACGGATGCCCGCGGGGCCCCCCTGGGCTTCGACTTCGAGCTGGGGTCCCCCCGCGCCCCCCCCGCACCCCCTCCAGCCCGCCGGGCCCTGGCCCTGCTCTGCCGCGCCATGGGGTGCCCCATGGCCGGGGGACCCCCCCGCCGCCCCCGACAGCTCGACGTGGGGGATGCCGGCCTGCACACGTGAGTGACCTCCCTCGGCGCCTTTTGGAGCGCCGCCCCGTGTCACCCCCCGGGGGAAAGACCACCTCTCGGAGCATCCCCCCTGTGACACCCCATGCCCCCCTGTGCACCCCCCCAGTGCCCTGCAGCCAGCCGCCGCACGCCTGGGGGTGACGCTGGTGGGGACCCACCTGCGGGGCTGGGGGCCCCCCCCCACCCTCGGCACCCCCGCGCTGCGCTCCCGCCTCTGCCACGCTTGCAGGGGGCTCGCCAGGACCCCGCTGCCATGGTAAGGGGGGGCGGGGGGGGCAAGAGGGGTGCACAGGTGGGGGGGGCATTGGGGGGGCTTTGGGGGGCGGGGGGGCACCAGAGGGGAGGGGGGGTCCCTGGGAGGTGCAAAGGTGTGGGGGTGCATTGTGCTGCAGGGAGTGCTTTGGGGTGCGAGGGTATGCAGAGGGCTGGGGGGGTGCACAGGGGGTTCCAGGGCCCCCCCAGCGCTGAGCCCCCCCCCCCCCCCCCGGCCCACAGTGCCGGGCTGTGCCGGGCTGCTCCGAGGGTCGAGTTGTGGCACAGAGGGGCTTGGGGGTGTGATGGGGTGCAGGGGGGTGGGGGGGGGGGAGGTTTAGGTGTGCAGGGGGGGTGCTGACGTCCCCTCCCAGCCCGCAGTGCCGGGCTGTGCTGTACTGCTCCGAGGGGTGCCGGGCGGCCGAGGCTCTCGGGGTGCACCGGGGCTGGTGCCGCCAGCTCGGGGGGTTCATGGGGCGCACGGCCGCCCTGGCGCAGCTGCCCTTCACCTTCACCGCAGGTGGGGGGCCGGGGGGGGGGGCCGGGGGGCAAGAGCTGGGGGGAGGACGGGGATGGGGGTGTGATTGGGGGGGTTGGGGGTGCGGTTGGGAGGGTGCTGGGGGTGCAATGGGGTGCAGCGGGGTGATGGGGGTGCAGCGGGATGGCAGGGGTTGCAGCAGGGCCGGGGGGGAGCAAGGGGGTGATGGGGGTTGCAGCAGGGCTGGGGGGGTGCTGGGGATGCAGTGGGTGCTGCAGGGCACAGCAGGGTGCTGGGGGGGTACCTGGGGTGCAACGGGGGGCCGTGGGGTACTATGAGGTGCCATGGAGCGTCTCCCTGCCCCCCCCCCCCAGAGGTGACAAGCGAGACCTTCGACAAGGAGCGGTTCCTGGGGGCGCGGGGGCTCTCCCGGGGGGGCTGGGCCCACCTCAGCATGCTGGTGCGGGCCCCCGACTATGGCGTGGGGCTGGGGGAGGACTGCCACCCCCTCGGGACCCCCCACGGTGAGCGACTGCAGGGGGGACAGGCGGATCGGGGGGCTCTGGGAGGCAATGGGGGGTAACTGAGGGTCTCTGGGGGGTTCCGGGAGGCAATGAGGGGTGCTGAGAGGGTAAGTGGGGGGCTCAGGGGGTCTGGGGGCTTGGGGGAGCAATGGGGTGCACTGGGGGAGCACTGAGGGGATAAGTGGGGCTGGGGGAGGATCTGAGGGTCTTGGAGGGGCACTTGGGGGGGATTGAGGACTCGGGGGTAATTGGGAGTTATTAGGGGGCTCTGGGAGGTATTGAGGGGCCCTGGGGGTGCTGGGGTTAGGGGGGGGTCACTGATGCCCTGTGCCCCCCCTCCCAGACCTCCCCTTTGAGGGGCTGCAGCCGGCTGGGGAGGTGTCGCTGCCCCCTGCCCCCTCCGAGCCCCCCCCACCCAACAGCTTCTTCAGTGAGTGGGGGAAGGGGGAACGGGGGGGTGTTGGTGTGCAATGGGGCTTCGATGGGAGACATTGGGGTGCAGTGGGTGGGCGTTGGGGGTGCAATGAGGGATGCAGCGGAGGGTGCATTAGGCATTCGTTGGGGGGCACTGGGGGGGTCCTGGGGGTGCACAAGGTGCTCCAAGGGCTGTTGTGGGGGGCCGTGGGGTGGTGCGGGGTGCCAAGGGGGGCCGTGGGGGGCCAAGGGGGGCCGTGGGGTGGTGCGGGGTGCCAAGGGGGGCCATGGGATGCCAGGGGCTGCAGCGGGGTGCAGTGTGGGGGGCTGTGGGGGGCCATGCGGTACTGAGGGGTTCCATGGGGTGCCGTGGGGTGCAGCAGGATGCCTGACCCCTCCCCAGGCTCCTGGCAGCAGTACTACGCCTGGCGGGGGCTGCCCCTCAGCTCCCCCCTGGCCGCGCTGCTCTCCTACCCCCTGAGCCTCTACTACATCGTCACCAGCCTCGTGCCCCAGCACTGTAAGTGGGGTCTGGGGGGGCTTGACTGGGGGCACTGGGGGGCCGGGCAAGGGTGACCCGGGGGGTCAGGGGTGCCCCTGCAGGGCCAGATCATCCCCCTGGTAATGGGGGTCCCGTGTGGGGGGGGGGTCCTCATTTGAGAAGCCCTTTGGGGGGTGCCCCGGGGGGGTCCCCTTTGGGGGTCCGCACTGAGGGTCCCTCGTGGTCCCCCAGTCCCAGAGCTGAACATCCTGAGGAAGCGGTCACTGCGGGTCCAGGTGGAGGAGAGCGGCCGGGAGCTGCAGCTGGTCGGGCTCTTCTGGGTGCGTACTGGGAGAACCAGGAGGGACTGGGAGAGACTGGAAGGGACAGGGAAAGACTGGGAGCACTGGGAGAGACTGAGAGCATTGGGAACAGTAGGAGAGACCGGGAGGACTGGGAGGGACCCGGGGAACTGGGAGGGACTGGGGGCACTGGAAGCTGCAGCTGGTCGGGCTCTTCTGGGTAGATACTGGGGGGACTGGAGGGGACTGGGAGCACTGGGATCGGTGAGCAGAAGGTGCCAGGGTCGCTCAGAGGGGCTGGGGGGGCTCCGAGGGAGGTCGGGGGTCTCACACTCGCGCCCCCCCCCCCCCGCACCCCAGGAGCTGTCGGTGCTGCTGCCCCATGTCTCCCTGGAGCTGCTGTTCCTGGGGGGCTCCGTGCCCCCACCCATGGACGGGCGGCGATTCCTGCTGCACCACATGGTGAAGGGGGGGGGGGGGTGTCATGGGGGCCGGGGGCGGGCACATGGATGTGGAGACCTGAGGGGTTGTGGGGGTGAATGGGGGGGGGTATGGTGGGGGTGAGTGGGTGGTGGGTATCATGGGGGGACGTAAGGACACTGGGGGCACACGAACACTTGGGGGGGGGGCAGTTGGGGGCACTGGGGGTTGTTGGGGGGCAGTCAGGGGGGCCAAGGGGGGCCATGACGCCCAGCCGAGGGGGTGCCTGACACCCCCACCACCCCACAGGAGGTGCAGGAGCTGCTCCCAGGGACCCCCCCAAAGGCGGGGGGGCCCCGGGGGGTGCAGGTGGCATTCAGCACCCGCCCCGGCCCCCGCCCCGACCTCGTTGTTGGTGAGTGGGGACAGTGTGTGTGGGGGGGGGCACAGGAGACAGTGGGGTCCAGGGCGGCGAGGAGGTCATTGGGGGTGTGGAGGGGGGGTCACCTGGGGGGCAGGTGGGGGTGAGCTGGGGTCACAGGAGGTCTCTGGGTGCCCCCCCCCCAGGGTTCAACCCCGGCTTCGCCCTGAAGGAGTCATGGCTCAGCGCCCTCCCCCGCCTGCAGGTTAGACCCCAGAACCCAAATACCCCCTGTCCGGACCCCCCTGGGAACCTAATGACTCCCTGGGGACCCTCCTAACACTCCTGGGGACCCCCTTAATACCCCCCAGGACCCCAATACCCCCCTCTCGGACCCCCCTGGGAACCCAATGACTCCCTGGGGAACCCCTTAAGATCCCCCAGAACCCTAATACAACCCCTCCCCAGGGAACCCAATGACCCCCTAACACCCCTGGAAACACCCCCTAATAACTAACCCCCTGGGCCCCCCCAGTAAACCCTCGGGGACCCCCCTAACCCTCCCCAGGGTCTCCAAACAATGCCCCCCAGGATCCCTTTATCCCCTTAATACACCCTGGGAACCCCCAATAACCCCCAAGGAGCCCCCTGATCCCCCCCCAGGGACCTCGCTACCCCTCCAGCACTCCAGGGCCCCCGGGTGGGGGGGACCCCCGATGGGGCACGGGCCAGTCCCAGACATGGGGTGTCTCCGCCCCCCCCAGGCGCAGCGGGTGCCAGCATACTTCGCGGAGGGGGGGGAGTATGGCTGCACGGTGGCCAGGGCGGCTGTGGGGGTGGCCACGGGGGGGGGCACCGGCCCCCCCCTCCTCAACCCCTTCCGCTGCCCCTTCCGCCAGCCCGGCCTGGACAACGCCCTGCCCTGGTGAGCCTGACCCCTGACCCCTGACCTGACCCTGACACCCGACCTGGCCTTTGGCACAGCCCTTGACCCTGACCCCAACCTCTGACCCCATGTTGACCCTTGACCTGACCTCTGAACCTTTGATCTGACCCTCAACCCTGACAGACCTGACCTTTGACCCTGACCTCTGACCCTAGCACCTGACCCCTGAGCCAAACACTGACCCTGACCCCTCCTTGACCCCCACCCCCTAGCCCTGACCTCTGACCCCACCTCAGCTCCACCCTGACCCCGGCTGACCTCTGCCCTCTGACCCCAGGTACGCCAACGCCTTCATCTTCCAGCTGCTCTACAAGGGGGGGGGCGGGGGGGGGCCCGTCCCCCCCCGGCAGCGGCCGCCCCCCCCCCACTCGCCCCCCGCCAGCCCCCCCCGCGAGCGCCGCCGCGACAAGCGCCCCCCCCGCCGCCGCCGCTGAACGGGGAGTGCCGGGGTCGTTAGCGGGGGCCACTGATTAATGGAGGGGGGGTCACACAATAAACACGTGTTTGACCAACAGGCAGAGCCTCCGGGAGCCCCCCCAATAGCCCCCATCACCTGTGGCCCCCCCCAGCCGGCCCTGGACCAACACGGCCGCTCCCCCCCGGGACCCCCTTCTCCTGCCCCATGGCGAGGTCTGCGTCCAGGGTCCGGGGGGGGGCGGGACGGGACCCGGGATGGGCGTGTGACCCCCCCTGGGGCGGGCAGGGACTGGCAGATGGGCAGGGACAGACGGACAGGTGGGGACAGGCAGGCAGGTGGGGACAGAGCGATGGGCAGGGACAGACGGACAGGTGGGGACAGACGGATGGGCAGGGACGGGCAGGGACAGACGGACAGGTGGGGACAGGCAGGGACAGACGGACCCCGGACCCTCGCTCGCCCCACACCTAAACCCCCCCCCCCCGCCACCCCCCCCGTCTTGTCCCCGTTGCCGTCCCCGCCCAGGTGACGTCACCTGCCCTGGTGACGTCACCGACACCCCCCACCCCTACGTCACCCGCCCCGCCCCCCGGGGACCCGGCCCCCATATACAGGTGCGCGCACCTGCCCGGCCCCAACCGAGCGGGGGGGTCGCTGCTGCGGCGCCTATACGGGCCCATAGGAGGTCCCTGCTGCTCGCGGGGTCTCTCTAGGGGGTCTCCATTGGGGTCTCTAGGGGGTCCCTGCTGCTCGCGGGGTCTCTACAGCCTCCCTGCCTCCGCAGGGGCTCCATAGGGTCTCTGCTGCCTGCGGGGGTCTATAGTCTCGCTGCCGCCTGCCTCTCTCTATACTGTTCTTGTCCGCTGTGCCCGGAGGGTCGCTCCGGGGTCTCCGCTCCTGCTGCTGCTGCTGCTGCTGCTGCGGGCTCTGTAGGGTCTCTGTCGGGGGTCTCTAGGCTACAGGGTCTCTCGCTGTCGGGGGTCTCTAGGATATAGGGTCTCTGCAGGCTCTCTGTCGGGGGTCTCTAGGCTATAGGGACGCTGCAGGCTCGCCGTAGGGTCTCTCTAGGCTCTCCTTAGGCCACCTACAGCCTCTCCTGTCTATCGGGCCTCCGCAGGGCTTCTCCGGGCTCTTCCCCGGCTCCCTGTTGGGCACCTATAAGGCCCCCGGTCCATAGGGTCTTCCCAGGGGCATCGATACCCGTCCCCCCGTCCCCGTCCCGCAGGCACCGGGGCGATGGCGCATGGGGGGCTGCAGGTGCTGGGGCTGGTGCTGTCGCTGGCGGGGTGGGGGGCGTTGGTGGCGGCGGCGGTGCTGCCGCAATGGCAGATGTCCTCCTTCGCTGGGGACACCATCATCACGGCGGTGGTCACCTACCAGGGGCTGTGGATGAGCTGCGCCAGCCAGAGCACCGGCCAGCTCCAGTGCAAGAGCTACGACTCCATCCTCGCCCTGCCCGGTGAGGGGGGGGGGGGTGTTCTGGGGGGTGATGGGGTGCAGGGGGAGTCCCTGGGGGTGCAGGGGTCTGGGGGGTGTCAGTAATGGGGAGGGGGGGAGGACGTTGGGGACGGTCGCAGCAGGTCATGACCCCAAAACAGGGGGAACCCAGGCGTCTGGGAGCTGTCATGGGTGTGTGGGGGTCTGCCCCCGCCCCCCCCAGAACTGGGGGGGACCCGCGACCCCCCTGCCTGGCCTGGGGGGTCCTGGCTGCTGGAGGCGAACAACCAGCCGAGGCGGTGGGGGGAGGGGCCACCTCCCAGATGCCTGGGTCCCCTCGGGACAGGTGGGGGGTCCCTGGGGGTGGAGGCAGGGGCGGGGGTCACCCCCACTCCCACTGCGTGACCGCAGGGGTCAGTGGGGTCACCTGGATGCCTGGGCCCCCCCGGGATGCCGAGACGCCGGGGTTCTCCCAGCCTTGGGACCCCCCAAGGGGGGACCCAGGTATCTGGTTTTGGGGGGTGGGGCTGAAATCTGTCCCCCAACCCTGCGGGGGGACCCAGGCATTGGGGCCCTCGCTGCTCCCCCCCCAGGGGAACCCAGGCGTCCAGGTGCTGCCTTCAGTTTCGCTGAAACTCCCGTCCTAGGGGGGGGCCCTGAGTCACGAGCGGGAGCAGCCGTTGGGGTGTGGCAGAGTGCCCCCCCCAAGGGATGGGTACAAAGTCCCCCCCCCACCCCAGGGTGGTGCCAGGGAACCTGAGCATCCGGGTCACCCCGACGTGACCTACGGTCACCCCTCTGGGGGACCCAGGCGTCCAGGGGAGGGGGGGACCCGGGGGTCCAGGGGACCGCCGCTTCACCCCCTGGTACCCGGGGACGCCCCAGTGTCCCCTGCTGCGCTGGCAGGGACCCAAAACCCGGGGTGTCCCTGCCTGTCCCCTGCCCATCCCTCCTGCCTGTCCCTGCCTGTGGAAAGGTCAAAGTCTAAACCTGGGGACAGGCAGGGGCCATAAAACCGTAACCCCCCCCCGCCCCCCCTGCACCCTCCCTGCCCAGGTCCTCTCTGGGCTTAAGGGCAGCAGGATGATGGGGGGGGGCTAGTGCTGGAGGGCTCTGACCTCCTGTGACCCCCTGACCCCCCCGACCCCCTCTGTGACACCCTCCCCCCCCCCGCCCCAGGGTACATCCAGGTGACGCGGGCGCTGATGGTGGTGGCGGGGGTGCTGGGCCCCCTGGCCATGGGGGTGGCGGTGATGGGGATGAAGTGCACCCGCTGCGGGGGGGACGACCCCCGGCGCAAGGCTGGCATGGCGGCCGCTGGTGGCGGCCTCTTTCTCCTGTCTGGTGAGCAGCACCCCCAAGAGCTCTCCCCCATTTTGGGGTTCCCCCCACCCCCCGCTTTGGGGACCCCACATCCCCATTTTGGGGTCCCTGTCCCCTATTGGGGACCCCACACGCCTGTTTCAGGGGTCTCTACCTGCTATTGGGGACACCCTGTGCCCCACTACCCCAGTTCGGGGTGGGTGGGGGTCTCAGGGGGCTCACAGGGTGCCCACCCCACCCCCCCAGGGCTGGCAGGGCTGATCGCCTGCTCCTGGTACGGCCACCGCATCGTCACCAACTTCTACGACCCCACGGTCCCTGTCAACTTCAAGTGAGGGGGGGTTCAGAGGGGTGGGGGCTATGGGGCTGGGAGGGGTCTGGGGGGCTGTGGGGAGGGTTTGGGGGGCTGTGGGGCAGGTGAGGGGGCCTTTGGGGGTGCAGGGGGCTGTGGGGCAGGTGCAGGGGGGCCTTTGGGGGGTGCAGGGGGCTGTGGGGAGGGGGGGGGGGGCTGTGGGGAGGGTTTGTGGGTCTCTCACCCCCGTTTGTCCCCCCCTCAGGTTCGAGTTTGGCGCCGCCATCTTCGTGGGCTGGGGGGGGGCTGCCCTGGCCCTGCTGGGGGGGGCCATGCTGGCCTGCTCCTGCCCCCGGCGTGGGGGGCACGGTCGGGCCTACCCCCGCAGCAAGGCCGCCAGCCCCCAGCCCCCCAGCAACCGCGAGTACGTCTGAGGGGTCTCCGTGCTGGAGCCCCCCCCGAGCCCCCATCCCCGCTGTGGGGTCCTCTCCCAGGCTTGGGAGCGTCTCCCCCCCCACACTCTGGGGACCTCAAGCACTGTGGGGTGCCTCTCCACTTAGGGACAGGGAGGCCCCCCAAGCTGGCATTGGGGCCCCCCAAGTTTCAGGTTACCCCCTCGGGGGGGGTGGGGGTTGGGGGGTCTCCGCAGGCTCCTCGTGAATAGTTTTGTATGAAATAAATTTTTTTGTGTGTTTTAACTCTTTTCTGGCCGAGTTGGGTTCACGGGGCCTCCCACCCGCACTCACCCTCTCCTGTCCCAACATGGCGGCGCCCTTTGCCGTACGGTGGCGTCATCAGGAGGCACCCCCCGAACGTGGCGGCGCCCGTCGCCGTACGGTGGCGTCATCGGGAGACGCCGGCTCGGCGATGCTGGAGGCACTGGTGGCGGGCGGTGCGGAGGGGCTGGTCCTCGTGCGAGGTGGGGGGCGGCGGGGGGCTGGGTGGGAGGTGGGGTAGGGTGCCGGGGGGCTCACCCATGTCCCCCCCGCCAGACAACGCCGCCTGCGAGGGTCGCAGTCTCCTCCGGGCCTTCGTCATCGCCGCCGTGCAGAGGTGGGGGACTTAAGGGGGGGACTGGGGGAAGGGGGCCTGGGGTCTCAGCCCCCCCCCCCCCCGCCCCGCTGACCCCCACCCCCCCAGGGCCGAGCGCGTCCTCGTCGTCCTCTTCGACGTCCCTCGGGAGCAGTTCGAGGCCGGGCTGAGCCCCTCAGTGAAGGAGCAGTGAGTGCGACCCCCCCACAGCCCCCCCGCATGGGGACCCAGTGGACCCCCAGAGAGCCCCCCATGGTCCCCTGTGAGCACACTGTGGACTCCCACGTCCCCCCAGAGACTCCCACGGGCACCTGTGGCCGCCCATAGCACCTCCGTGGCCACACAGCCGCCCCCCCCGGGCACCCAATGGGCCCCCGTGATGCCCCATACCCCCCCTACAGGCACCTGTGGATCCCCATAGCATCCCCCCAGCTCCCCGACCCCCCCCTTTCCAGGCTCCTGTACCGCGATGGCTTCACGGACCCCCTGGGCTGGAGTGGGCCGGACCCTGACCTGCGGGCAGGCGATTTCGGGGGGCTGCTAGCGGGGGGGCTCCCCCCGGGGGGGCCCTTGACGCTGGTGCTGGACTCGCTCAGCTGGCTGCTGCTGCGCCTGCCCCCACCCCGCCTCTGCCAGGCCCTGGGGGCTCTGCTGGGGGAGGCCCCCGGCTCCGGTGAGGACATCTGGGGTGCCTTGGGGTGGGGGGTGGGGGAGGCTGACACCAGGGTCCCTATAGGGTTGGGGTGTGGGGGTGCCCCCACTTGGGAATGGGGGTGAAGGAGGTAGCTCAGGCACTGGGGTCCCCAGGGGGCAGGGGGTCACCCCTAGATTGGGGTATGGGGGGGTCCAGGCATTGGGGTCCTCATTGGCTTGGGCCATGAGTGCCCCCCAATTGGGCTTTGGTGTGCAGGGGGGGCCCCAACTGGGGTGTGGGGTGCAGGGGGGGCCCAGATACACCAGGGTGCCCATAGGGTTGGGGTGCAGGGGGTCCTCTGGATCAGTGTGTGGGGCCCCCCCGGACGCCTGTGCCCCTCTGCCCCCCAGCCCGCCCCTCCCGCCTGCTGGCGCTGCTGCACGAGGACCTGCACCCCCCTGGGCTGCTGCAGGCGCTGGGGGCCCTGGCCAGCACCCAGCTCATCCTGGGGCGGGCCCCCCCTGGCCCGGGCACCCTCCGACTCGCCAGCGTGCTCAGCCGCCCCCGCAGGGGGGGGATCAGGCAGAAGGTGGGTGTGGGGGGGCGGGGGCACCCACGCAGTCACGGTGGGTCACAGTGCCCCCAGTCAGGGTGTCCCTGGCCCCCCCCCAAAGCTCTTCTCCCCCCCCCAGGACGAGAGCTTCACCTTCCTGCCTGATGGCTCCCTGCGCTCTCTGGGGGTGCCCACCCCCCCGCCGGAGGAGGACAGGAGATCCCCCTCCATGGCCCAGATACCTGGGTCCCCCAGGGATTCAGAGGGCCGGGCCCCCTCCCACCCCCTCACCTTCCGCCTGCAGCTGTCTGCGGCTGAGCGGGCAGCACGGGCAGCTGTGTCCCCCCCGTACCAGCTCAGCCCCCCTAAGTGAGTCGGCGGGAGGGAACCCCAGTCCACTCCCAGTCCAGGCTCCCAGTCAAGACCAGTCTCCCCAGTAACCTGCTCCCCTCCAGGAGATCGACCCTCCTCCGGACACCCGGGACCATCGTCTGTGCCCTGGAATCCCCCGAGGACGAGGACCCCGAGGACCCCGACGACGACCTGGACGTGTGACACCCCCCCCCACCCCCGATTTATTGTAGGACCTATGTAAACCCAGGGGGTTACTGTAGGACCTACGTAAACTTTAGGACCCCCAATAAAGCCGTCACATCTCCCCCACCTCCGTGTGGTCACTTGGGAGGGGTCCCTTTTAGGAGGGACACCCTAATTCGGGGTGGGGAGGGGTCCCGGACGCTTGGGTGTCCCCCCCCGATGGGGGGGGAACCCCGATTACTGGGGGGGGGGAAACAGGGACCCGGGGCTGGCGCTGGAAGGGGAGGCCACGCCCCTGCCTAGACCGCACACGCTGGTGGCCACGCCCCCCGGGATTCCCCCTCTCCGCCACGCCCCGTCATCCCCGGAGGCCGCGCCCCCTTCCTCCCCTCGCAGAGGCCACGCCCCTGGCCGCCGCGCAGGCGCGGCAGCCCCCCTCCCCTCGCGGCCGGCCTTGGCGCCGCGCCCGCGCCCCGGAAGTGCTCGGCCGGAAGTGACCCCGGCGGCGGCGAGAGCGGCGGGAGGGGCCGGGCGGGAGCGCGATGGCGGCAGCCGGGGGCGCCCGCCGGTAACGGCCGAGCTCGCCCGACCCGCCGTGGCCGGGGTCCGCCGGGGGCCCTTCCCCACGACCGCCTCCCCCGCGCCTCCGGCGCCGCCGCCGCCCCCTTCTCCGGGCCTCCGGAGCCGCCTCCCCCGCGCCGCCTTCCCCCGGGCCGGCGGCCGTAGCGGGGCCGCGGGTCCCGGGGCCGGCCCGGGGCTGGGGCCGCCGCCGCCCCCGGTGCGGGGGGCGCGAAGCTGGCGGAGCTGGGCCGGGCGGGGGGCGGCGGCGGCGGCGGGGCCGGTGCCGGGATGATGCGGACCCAGTGCCTGCTGGGGCTCCGCACCTTCGTGGCCTTCGCCACTAAACTCTGGAGCTTCCTCCTCTACATGCTGCGCCGGCAGGTCCGCACCGTGAGTACCGGGAGCGGGGGGCCGCACCGTGAGTACCGGCGGGGGGAGATGGGGGGGGGGCGGGTACGGGCTGTAGCGGGACTTTGCAGGGGAGCCAGGCCCGGCTGTGGGGTTTCCCGGTGCCCTCCGGGGCCGGGGGCTTCCACATCCATCTGGGCAGTGGGGCTGGTTGGGGGGGAGCTCTGTCTGTGCCTCAGTTTCCCCAAGGGAGCCCCCCGTCCCTCCGGCTTGAGGGACGCTGGGGGGGGTCCCCAGCCGGTGGGGGACGGTGCGTCTGGGCTCCTCCACGTCCCCAAAGTGGGGGCACACTGGGTGACCGCAGCCATCCTGGGTCCCTTGGGGAGTTTGGGGGGGGCGTTAGGGGGGGACCCAGACATCTGGACAGGGGGATGGGGCGCTGATGAGGAGCAGCAGGTGAGAGGTTTAATTTAGCCCCGGGGGGGGGGGGGCAGCGTCCCCCCCCCGGGGCTCGGTGCCAGCGGCCACCGTCCCGTGCCCGGCAGTGACGGCAGAGGGGACGCTGCCAGGATGTGGTAGGGGGGGCGGACACCGGGGTTCTATTCTGGGCATTGGGGGGGGGGGGGGGGCGGGATGCTCTGCTATGACCTGGCTGCCCTGCCCCACGCTGCTGGGGGGTCAGGAGGGGGATCTGTGGGCTGTCGTCCCCCCCAGTGCAGGCGTCCCTTGCAGATGTGACCGTCCCTTTCTCCCTCCCGGCAGGTAATCCAGTACCAGACGGTGCGATACGATGTCCTGCCCCTCTCCCCTGTCTCCCGCAACCGCCTCAGTAAGTCTGGGGGGGTCCCCATGGGGTGTGGGGAGCCCCCAAACTGGGGGGTGGGGGGGCTGGGGGGTGGAGCAGGGAAAGCCCCAAAATGGGGGAGGTTCTGAGGAGGAGGGAGAGAAACAGACATGGTGTGTTGGGGTTCAGAGGTGTTAATGGGGACCCCACCAACTGGGGGGACCCCCTGACTCCCCTTGCCTCCCCCCGGCCTCTAGACCAGGTGAAGAGGAAGATCCTCGTCTTGGACCTGGACGAGACCCTGATCCACTCACACCATGATGGCGTGCTGCGGCCCACCGTGCGCCCGGGGACCCCCCCGGACTTCATCCTCAAGGTCAGGGGGGACATGGGGGTCCCCAGAGGCAGAGTTTGGGGGTCCCAGGTGCTGGGGTGCAGCTGAGGCTCCTGCAGCCCGAGGCAGGGGGTGCTGGGGTCCCACTGACACACACCCCGCCCCCCCCCGCCAGGTCGTCATCGACAAACACCCCGTCCGGTTCTTTGTGCACAAGCGGCCCCATGTGGATTTCTTCCTGGAGGTGGTGAGTGCCCTGCCACCCGCCCTGCCCTTGGGACCCCTCCCAGGCCCCACCCTCCCTGCCCTGCCCCTCCCCAGCAGACCCCAGCGCTGACCCGCCCGCAGGTGAGCCAGTGGTACGAGCTGGTGGTGTTCACGGCCAGCATGGAGATCTATGGCTGCGCTGTGGCCGACAAGCTGGACAACAACCGCAGCATCCTCAACCGGCGCTACTACCGGCAGGTGGGCGGGGCCAGGGGGGCAGGGCTTGACCGATGGGGTGGAGACAAGGGGTGGGGCCAGTGGGTGGTGTTAGGGGGGGTGAGCCCTGAGGATGGAGTAGCCTGGGGCTGGGTGAAATGGCCTGGGGGGTGGAGCCGTTGATGGGGGTCAGGGCTAGCAGGGCATGGGGTGGGGCCCCTGGATGGGGGTGGGGCCCCTGGATGGGGGTGGGGCCCCTGGATGGGGGTGGGGCCCCTGGATGGGGGTGGGTCCAGGTCAGGAGGGTGGAGCTGCTGCTGGGACAGGGCTGAGCGCTGTGGTGGCTGCTGCTGCGTGGCCAGCCGATGGGCGTGGCTGGCCGAGGGGTGTGGCCTGACCCAGCCCCCCACCCCCCAGCACTGCACGCTGGAGCTGGGCAGCTACATCAAGGACCTGTCGGTGGTGCACAGCGACCTCTCCAGCATCGTCATCCTCGACAACTCCCCTGGCGCCTACCGCAGCCACCCAGGTATGGCCTCCCTGCCCCCTGGGACCCCCGGCCCCAGAGCCCCCCCCAGCCCCTCACCCCCCCCTCCTCTGCCCCCAGATAATGCCATCCCCATCAAGTCCTGGTTCAGTGACCCCAGCGACACGGCCTTGCTCAACCTGCTGCCCATGCTGGATGCCTTGAGGTGAGACCCTGGGGGGCAGAGCACGGTTGGGAGGGCACAGCAGGGTCTTGGGGCTGTGCTGGGGGGGCAGAGCATGGTTGGGGATGGATTGAGGGCCAGAGCGAGATGTGGGGGGGCACAGTGGGGTTTCAGGGGTATCCTATGAGGGAGAGATGGGGGTCTGGGGCCTGTCCTGAGTGGCACAACAGGTCTGGGGGGAGGGGAGGGCCACAGGGAGGCCCAGGCGCTGTCCTGGTGGGGCTCAGCTTGATCAGGGAGAACACAGTGGAGCCCGGGGGTGTTCCTGAGGAGCTCTTGGGGGGGTGCCCTGGATGGGGGGGGGGTGGGGGGGGTTGGGCGGTGGGTTGTGGGACCCTGAGCAATCCTGATGTTGGGGTCTGTGCTGGTTTGGGGGTACTAGCGAGCCATTTGGGGGTCTCATGCTGCTCTGACCCCTCCCAGGTTCACAGCCGACGTCCGCTCCGTCCTGAGCCGCAACCTGCACCAGCACCGGCTGTGGTGACAGCAGCCCTGCCCCGCCCTGTCACCATCACCCCCACCGCCGCAGGGACGGGGCCCCCCTGGCCCCCCCCATGAGAGACAGAGCCCACGCTGTGGGGACCCCCCAGGGACTGTGCCAGCACCATGGGGACCCCCATACCCCCCCCCCCCCCACGAGGGACGGACTTTGCACCAGGGGGGAACAGACGAAGCTTCTCCCCTTGGCCGGTGGGGGGGAACATGGTGCCACCTGCCCCAACTTCAGTGCTGGGGGGGGGCGCGGGGGCTGCCCCCCCCCCATGGATGGATGGACATGGACAGACGGGCGCTGCCGGCCCCGCCCTCTTGTTTTTAAAAGACCTCGGTCCTACCTGCGGCGTCTCTGCCCTCTCTGTGTTTCGGGGTCCCTCTGTGTGTGTCCCCCAGCCCCACGGTGGGGGGGTGTGTGTGTGGGGGTCTCTGCGTCCCCCCCTGCATCCTCCCCCAACACTGCTGCTGCCTGGGGGCCTCTCCCGGACGCCTGGGTCCCCTTCCCCTACGCCTTCCCCGGGGTCCCCCATGTGGCGCCCCCCCCCCCCCCCTACAAGCGCGGTGGTTCCGTCTGCGTCTGCTCTCTGCTCCCCTGGCGTGGTTTCATCTGCGTGCCAGCGCTGACTCCGCCCTTTCGCCCTCCGGCCACGCCTCTTGCCGTCGCGGTGGGCGGTCACGTGGCATCACTGTTTACCTCGCGACCCCGCCCGCCACGTGACTCACCCCCACACGCGATGACGTCAGTCACATGACGGCCGCGGCACCGCCGCGGATCCCTCCGCGCCGCCACCGCCCGGTTCCTTCCGCTCCCCCGCCGGTTCCACCCCGTTACCGGGGCTCGGCCCGTTCCTATTCCAACCCCCTCCCCCCTCCCCCGCCGCCAGCCTCCCCATTGCGCAACCGCCGTTGATGGGGGCGGGGGGCCTACGCCGTTTCCGCATCGACGGAGGGTCCAGAGCAGCGAGCAATACGCCCCGCGCGCATGCGCCACGCCGCCTGCGCGGGCCCTGTGCCGAGCGCGCGGGCGCTACGCCGTCTGCGCGAGCGCTACGCCGAGTACGCAGGCGCGGCCGCCCCCTTCCCCGTCGCCGCGGGGCGGTGGCCTCTACGCCGATGGCGTGGCGCGCGCGCGCGCTGCGCTGTTGGCGTGGCGGCGGGGGCGGGGCCGCACCGGGAAGCGGGGGAGGGGCCGTATCCGTGCGCCGCGCACGCACCCTCCGGTCCCGGCCCGGTCCCGGTCCCGGCCCCGACCAGGCCCAGGCCCCGGCCCCGGTCCCGACCCGGCCATGAAGTTCCTGTACAAGGAGGAGCACCCGTTCGAGAAGCGCCGCTGCGAGGGCGAGAAGATCCGCAAGAAGTACCCGGACCGCGTCCCGGTGAGGGCGGGGGACCCCCCCGGGACACTCCCCGCGGTACCCCGGGAGCCCCCGGAACCGCTTGGGGAGCCCGCCGGGACCCCCCGCTCCGAGGCACCCAGGCGTCCGGGCTCCTCCCCCCCCCCCCCCCCCCTCCCGTGACAACACCTCCTCCCTTCTCATTGCACCTTGGGGACCCCCCCGCCAGCCGCCAGCCCCCCCCTCGAGACAACCGCCCACCCCGGGGCGTCCGGGACCCCCTTGGGGACCCTCCCGGAGCAGCTCCCCGCCCCCGTCCCCCTTCCACATCGCTCTTCCCCCCCAGGGCTGACCCGGGGGGTCCCTGCGGGGCCGCACCCCTCCATGCTGGGGGGGTCCCGTACCCATCTCCCCCCCCCCCCCGACTCCCCGCACAGGTCATCGTGGAGAAGGCGCCAAAGGCCCGAATCGGAGACCTGGACAAGAAGAAGTACCTGGTGCCCTCGGACCTGACAGGTGGGGGGGCCGGAAGGGGGGCTTGGAGGGGGGGAGGCGGCTGGGGGGGGGTGTCCCTTGGTCCCCCCCTTACCGTGCCCTCCCCCCCCTCCCCCGCAGTGGGTCAGTTTTACTTCCTGATCCGGAAGCGGATCCACCTGCGGGCGGAGGACGCGCTCTTCTTCTTCGTCAACAACGTCATCCCCCCCACCAGCGCCACCATGGGCCAGCTCTACCAGGTGGGGGGGCGGGGGGAACCGGGGCGGGAGCTGCCGGGGGGGGGTGGGGGGAGTGGGGCACCCCACGGACTCGGCTGGGGTCCCTTAGGTGTCCTGTGGAGCTAAGGGCGGGGGGGGGGCAGGTACCGGTGGGGGTGGGGGGTATATGTGCTGGGGGGTGACTGTGCCTGGGATACTCCTGACCTCCCTCCCGTGCCCCACACCCCTCCCTCCCCGCAGGAGCACCACGAGGAGGATTTCTTCCTGTACATCGCCTACAGCGACGAGAGCGTCTACGGGGCCTGAGCCCCCTCCAGCCCCCCCCCCCGTGCTCCCCCGCGGCCCCGCGGCTTCGGCCTCAATAAACGCGACGGAGCCGCCGAGCGGCCTCGGGACTCCTTTGTGCGGGGGCGGGGGGGGGGGGCGGGACTACAACTCCCGGCGTGCCCCGCGCCGGAAGGGAGGGCGTGGGCAGGGGCGAGGGGCGGGAGTTGCGCATGCGTGTGGCGGCGAGGGGCGGGGCCCGGCGGGCGGGGGCGGGGCGGGGCGGGGCGGGGGCGGTGCGGAGCGAGGCGGCACCGGACGGGAGCGACGGACGGAGCCGGGGCCCGACCCCGCCGCGGGGCCGCCGCCATGGCCGAGCCCGGCCCCGAAGGTACCGGTGCCGGGGGCAGTGGGGAGGGGCGCCGGACCAGAGCACCGGCGGCAGCGAAGGGGGGCCGGGACCGGGAGCACCGGGAATGCCGGCACGGGGCGGGGGGGGAACGGGAATACCGGCGGCGGGGGGGCACGAGGGGGGAGCGGGAGCGCTGAGAGTGCCGGCACCGGGGAAACCGGAGCACACGGGGTGCCGGCACAGGGGGAGGGGGGGGCGTGGGAGCACCGCCACCGGCGGGGGGGGAGAGGTGGGGGTTACGAGGGGTAGCGGGAGTGCCGGTACCGGGAGGAGGGGGGTGAAGCTGGAGCACCCGGGCTGCCGGTAGCGGGGCGGGGGAGCCGGAGCACCAAGAGTGCCGGCTCCAGGGGTTGCCGGGGAGGGACGGGGCGGGGGGAGATCGGGAGCCCCGGCACTGGTTGGGAAGGAGGGGGGGGGGGGGGGCGGCAGCCGGAGCGGCGGGGAAGAACCGGGACACCGGGGAGAACTGGAGTGCCTGCACCGGCGGGGGGGGCGGTCCTCCCGGGAGAAAGCGTGGCTGGGAGAGCGATCCCGGGGATGGGGGGGGTTGTTGAGTATCGGGACCAGCACCGGGGACTCGGGGCCCCGGGGCGCACGCTGGTGGGGGGATGGGGACTGGAACGTGCTCCGGGGGGGGCGGCGGCGGCGGGGGAGGAGAACCGGGGGGGGGGGGGAGAGGTGGAGGGTGCTCCGGGACCAGCGTTGACCGGGAGGCGGCGGCAACGTGTGGGGGGGAACGGTCCCGGCACCGGGGCGGCCGCGCCCTGAGCTCTCGGTACAGGGGGACGCTTCCGGGGAGGGGGAGGGGGGGGGGGGGGGGGGGAAACCGCTCCGGGAGCGGGACCGAGGACCCCCCAGCTACCCCCGTCCCGGGGCCCGCCGTGACCCTCCCCTCCCCTCTCCACAGACCCGCTCCCGAGCCTGAAGGCGGAGACGCAGGTGAGGGGGGAGGGGAGCGGGGGGGGGGGGGGGGCGACCCGGGGTTACCGGGAGGAGGGGGGAGGGGGATCCCCGTGGCCCGGGAGCCTCCCCGGAGGCTCCCCCCCGCCCCGCGGAGGCCCGGGCAGGCGGGAGCGGTGGCCGGCTCCTCCCGCCGGGCCTTAACCCCCGCCGCGCCGCGAGGCCGGTACTGGGGGGGGGTGAGGGGTGGTGATGGTGTCCCGGTGCTGACGGCCCCCAACCCCCCCCTCCCCCCCTGGTGCCCGCAGCCCCCCGAGAAGCGCCGCCGGACGATCGAGGACTTCAACAAGTTCTGCAGCTTCGTCCTGGCCTACGCCGGGTACATCCCGGCGGCTGCCGAGGTGAGACCCGGGAGGGGGGCACCGGAGGGGGAGGGAGGGTTGGCGGGGGTCGCGGGGGGGACCCGGGGCCGGCGCCGCTCCTCGCCCGGGGCCTCCCGCCCCGCCATACCCGGCCCCCCCCCCCCAGCGGGGGCCCCCCCCCTTCGCCCCGGCCCCATCTTGCCTCGGAGCCTACAGCTCCCGGCGTGCCCTGCGTGACCCCGCCCCTCCCCGCCGCGAGGGATGTCGGGAATTGGAGTCTCGGACTCTTTCGGGACTACGAGTCCCGGCGTACCCCGCGCGGCGCCGCCATTTTGGGGCGGGCAGTGCTGGTGGTGGGTGACGGGAGATGGAGTCCGGAGGGGGTGCGGGGGGTGTTGGGGCAGCGCCTGGGATGGGGGGAGTTTGGGGTGGCCCCCCCCCAAGATGGGGGTGTTGGAGACAAGGGTTTGGGGCAGCCCCTAGGACTGGTAGGAAGATGAGGAGGTCGGGGGGGGGTGAGGGTTGGGGCACCCCCTGGGTTGGAGATCTTGGGGGCGGGGGAGGGACGGCAGCTCAGGACTGCCCCCCCCCCCCCCCCCCCGGGACAGCAGCGATAGGGGGCTTTGGGGGCAGCCCCCCATGATGGCGGGGGGGTCGGGCACCCCCAGGAAACAGGGGGGACAAGGGGGTTCAGGGCAGCCCCCTGTGACGGAGGAGCGCAATGCTGGGGTGGGGGGTTTGTCCCGTGAGCGTCCCCCCCTCCCCTAACCCCCCCGTCGCCCCCTAGGAGAGCGGCTGGCCGTCCTCGGGGCCCAGCTCCCCGCTGGGGCCGGGCCGGGCGGAGGGGGGGGAGGGCTGGGGCTCGGCCCCCGCCGCCCTGCGCACCATCGAGACCTTCGTCCGCAAGGCCAAGTCCTCCAAGAAGCGGGGTCTGGGGCGCCTGGCTCCCCCCGAGAGCGCCCTGCTGGACAAGATGCGCCTGAAGGACTCCCTCTTCGACCTGCCGCCCCCCCCCGGCGCCCCCCCCGCGCCCCCCCGGCGGCGGGAGCGGCGCAGCCGGCGGGGGGACCCAGGGGGACCCCGGGGGGGTCGGGGGGAGCCCCGGTCCCGCATCAAGAAGAGCAAGAAGCGGCGGTGGAAGAAGGGGGAGCGGGAGGGGGCCAAGGCCTCCCCCAGTGAGACGGACTCGGAGGAGGAGCCCGCCTCCCCCCCGCCCCCCCCGCCGCCCCCCGAGGTGGGGGCCGAGCCCCGGGAAGCGGGGGGGGGGCAAGCTGGGGGCGGGGGGGGGGGCCAAGGAGGGCGGCAGCACCGAGACCAGCCGGGACGGGGACGGGGATGGCAGCTCCAGCGAGGGCGAGATGCGGGTGATGGACGAAGACATCATGGTGGAGTCAGGTGAGTGGGGGGGGCACAGGGTGGTCGGGGGGGGCCCCGTTGCCACAGTTTTGCGGGGAACCCCACGCCCTCCCCCCCCTCCAAGCCCATGGTACCCCCCCAGCATCCCTCCCCTTTCCCCCACCACCGCGGGACCACACCAGGCAGGGTGATCCAGGGCCGGATCTGGGGTCCCCCGACCCTTCCCTTTCAGGGTTCCCCCCCTTCCCCCCCTCCCCAATTTTGTTGTGTGTGTCCGTCCCCCCCAGGTGACGATTCCTGGGACCTGATCACCTGCTACTGCCAGAAGCCCTTTGCGGGGCGGCCGATGATCGAGTGCAGCCAGTGCGGGACCTGGATCCACCTCTCCTGCGCCAAGGTCAAGAAGAACAACGTCCCCGACGTCTTCTACTGCCAGAAGTGCAGGGAGGGGCCCCGCCGCGCCCCCCCCGCCGCCCCCCGACCCGGGGGGGACGCCTAGCGACCCCTGACCTGGGGGGGTGAGGCACACACACACACCATCACCCCCCGTCCCCCCCCCCGTCCCCATCCACACAGACGGGGGGGGGAGGGGTGTTGGGGGGGGGCCTCAGGGATGGGACTCAGGAGGTTTGGGGGTCCCTCACCCCCGGGGTTGAGGGGGGGCCTTGGGGGTCCCTTGCCCCAAGCCACAAGGTTTGGGGGAACCTCATCCCCCCAGACGGGGGGATGGTGGGAGGACCGTTCCCCCTGGGACAGAGGGGGTTAGTGGTCCCATAACCCAGGTCACGAGGTTTGGGGGAGCCTCACATGTCTCCTGCTCCCCCCCCCCCCCCCCGAGGACAGAGGGAGTTTGGGGGGGACCCTCACCCAGGCCACATGGTTTTGGGGGAGCCTTGCTGCCCCCCCCCCCCTCTCCCCCGGATAGGGGAGATTTTGGGGGGGACCCTTATCCTGTGGGGGTCCTGGGACTCAGGAGGTTTGGGGATCCCTCACCCCAGACCACGAAGTTTGGGGAGACCCTCACCCTGCCCCCCCAGGACAGAGGAGGTTTCGGGGGAGAGGACCCTCACCCCCAGGCCATGAGGTTTAGGGGGGGGTCCCAGGACTCAGGGGGTTTGGGGGGCCCCAGGCAGTGGGGGTGTACTTGCCCTGGGATGTTTTGGGGGACCCCCTGCCCCAGGACAGAGGTTTGCCCCCCCCCCCCAGGTGTACAGTCAGGCTGTAAATAGAGGGGGGGAAGTGTTTTTTCATGTGTGTTATTTTTTTAAACTTTTATTTCCCCACACCCCGCTTTTTCGGGGGGGGGGGCCGCCCCTCCCTTCCCCTCTCCCTGCGGTTTGGGGGTGTTGGGGTGGTTGGAGCATCCCGGGGGGGGGAGGCACCCCCAAAACGGGCCGGGTCTGTCCCGGTGCCCCCCCCTCCCCGAGGGGGTGGGGCGGGGTTTGGGGGATCCTTCCCCCTTCCCCCTCCCGCCCCATCCACCCCCCTCCCCCCCTTGTTTTAAGAATAATATTTTGGAGTTCGCGTGGGGGCTGCAGCCCCCCCCTGTAAATAAACGGCGCCGCGGCCTTCGTACGGGGGGGTCAGCGTCCCTCTGTCCGGCTTCGGCACCCGGGGGGGCCTCCTCACACCCCCCACCCACGGGGGGGGTGGGGCCTCCTGTCCACTACCGTCCCCCGTGGGGCAGCCCCACGGCGACACCCCCACGGGGATATTTCACCACCCCCCCCCGGGTCATGTCCGACCACCGCTCCGCGCTCCCTCCCGGCGGGCGGGAGGACGGGGTGGGCGGGGCGGGGGCGGGGCGGGGCTGGGGGTGGAGCCACGGCGAGGAGCGGGGCGCCATAGCGACGGGCGCCATTTTGGCTCCGTCCCAGCCGGCCGCGGGCGCCATCTTACGGCGGGGCGCAGGTGGCGGCGGCGGCCCCGTCCGGGGGGGGCGGGGCTCCGCGCTCCGGTTTATTTGCATCTATTAGCGTAGCGGGGGCGGGTGCGCGGCTGTTAACTACGTTTCCCAGCGTGCCCCGCGCGGGGTGGCCCTGCCCGGCCAGTGACCTTGGCGGGGAGGGGCGGGGGGGACACCGGGACGGCCCCGGGACACCAGAGGGACGCAGCGGCGGCGGCGACATGAGGGGAGCGGCCGGGCTGTGGCTGGGGCTGCGGCTGCTCCGCCGGGCCCCGCCGGGGTGAGCCCCGGGAGTTTTTTGGGAGGGCCCGGGGCTGGGGGGCGGTGCCCCGGTTTTTGGGGGGCTTTGGGGTTTCGGGGGGGGGGGGTGTCCCAGCACTTGGGGAGGGTACCGGGATACCGGGGGGGGGGGGGCGTTGGGTGGAAGCCGGGGGCTGGGGGGGGCTCCCAGAGCTCCGGGATGTTCCGGGGGCAGGGGTGACTCCGGGGGTCCCGGGATTTTGGGGGGCACCCAGCTCTTGGGGGGGATCCCAGTACTTGGGGGGGGGGGGGGACGGACCGGTTAGGGGGACCTCTGACTTTGGGGGCGTCTGGGGGGGGATCCTGGGGCTGGGGAAGCCCCAAGACACGGGGGGTCGGGGTTTTGGGGGACTTGGGGGTTTCAGGGGTGTCCCAGGACTTTGGGAGCCCCCCCCCCCCCCCCGGTGTGGGCAGGATGGGGCTGTCTGAGAGAACACCGGGGTTTGAGGGGGTCTGGGGGGTTCCCGGGGGGTCCGCTGTGACACCCCCCCCCTTCATCCCCAGGGTCGGGGGGGCCCGGCTCCAGAGCACGCATGAGGCTGAGGTAGAGACCCCCCAAAAACCGCCCCCGCTGGGATACCCCCCCCCTTCCCTGGGATTCCCCCCCCCCCCCATCCTTGTGATGTCAGAACTGGGGCAAAGGGCGTGAGGTGGAAACTGGGGGAAAGGTGATGGGGGGGGCCCTGGGGGGGTTCCCGAGGGTTTTGGGAGATCCGGGGGGGGTGTGGGGGAACCCTGGGCAGGGTATCAACGTGT
Organism: Astur gentilis; assembly: GCF_929443795.1. NCBI lineage: Eukaryota > Metazoa > Chordata > Aves > Accipitriformes > Accipitridae > Astur > Astur gentilis. Next base: position 9,871,922 of record NC_064914.1, read on the forward strand.
AGGGAGTCTTTGGGATTTTGGGGGGGGGGGGGGCACGGATTGGGGTTGGTGTGGGGATTCTGAGGGCTGGGGTTCCTGGGGGGGTATGGGGGGATTTGGGGGTACAGGGATGGTTTGGGGGGGCCGGGGGGGATTTGGGGTGCTCTCATCTCCCTCTGCAGGCCGTGCTGCACAAAACTGGAGCAGTGTCAGCAGCAGCTGCGGCCCCCCCCAAGGCTCAGCCTGCCCTGGAGGTGAGTGGGGAGGTCGGGGGGGAGCGGCCCTCTGCGCGGCGGGGGGGTCACCAGCTGCCCCCTGATATTTCCCTCATCCCCAGGAGTCCAACTCATTTGCTGTGGGGATGTTCCTGGGGCGGTTGAACACGGAGCAGGTCTTCCCGTACCCCTCAGGTAGGGCGACCCCGAAATGATTGGGGGGGAGCAGTCCCTTATTTTGCACACACATGCGCCCCCCTCGTGACCCCCCCAATGTCCCATAGCACTGAGCGAGGAGCAGGAGCAGACGCTGCAGGAGTTGGTGGGACCCATCACCCGCTTTTTTGAGGTGCAAAGGGGGAATTTTGGGGGTGACTCCTCCACGGTGGGGCTGCACCCCCTTTTCCAGGGATCCTGGGTCTGGGGGAGTGGTTTGGGGGTCCTCCTGCCCTGACACACCCCCCACACACCCCCTCACAGGAGGTGAACAACCCGGCCCGTAATGACGAGCTGGAGCGGGTGGAGGATACGACGATGCAGGGGCTGAAGGAGATGGGGGCCTTCGGGCTGCAGGTGCCCCCTGAAATGGGGGGGCTGGGGCTCTCCAACACCCAGGTGAGGGTGGGGAGCCCCAGGGACCCCCTTCAGTCCCTCCCTGAGGAGCCCCTTCAGCCCTCCCTGGGACCCTTGTCTGCCCATGGGGACCCCCTTCAGGTGTCCTCTAGGCCCCGGGGACACTCTGTGTCTCTGGGGTCACTCATCAGCCGCCCCTAAGCCCCCCAGGGACACCTTCAGCCACCCCTTGGGCCCGTGGGGACCCCCCCAGCCCTCCCTCAGCCCCCAAATACCCTCTCATCCCCTTGGGGACTTCTTTCAGCCCCCTTCCTCAAGACCCCCTATGCCCTTGGGGATACCCTTCTGATAACCCCAGCCCCCTTGGGCCTCTCCTCTCCCCCTTGGGGATGCCCTTCAGCCCCCTCACAGAGACCCCCTCTGCCCCTGGGACAGCCTCTCAGCCCCCCACCTCTGACTGTGCCCTCCCCTCCCCCCCCCCAGTATGCCCGGCTGGTGGACATTGTGGGCCAGCACGACCTGGGAGTGGGCATCACGCTGGGAGCCCACCAGTCCATCGGCTTCAAGGGGCTGCTACTCTACGGGACCCCTGCCCAGAAGAAGAAATACCTGCCCCGCCTGGCCACCGGTATGGGGACGTGAGGGGGTGGTGGTCTGGGGGAGCTGGGGACACCCCCCCAACCCCTCCCTGTGCCTCCCCAGGGGAGACGGTGGCGGCTTTTTGCCTGACAGAGCCGGGCAGCGGCTCGGATGCCGCCTCTATCCGGACACGGGCGCAGCCCAGCCCCTGCGGCACCTTCTACACTCTGGACGGCAGCAAGATCTGGATCAGGTGGGGCTGGTGGGGGGCCCGGGGAGGGGTCTGAGTACTCATGACCCCCCCGCCACCTCACACCCCCTCCCCACAGCAATGGGGGCCTGGCCGAGATCTTCACGGTGTTCGCCAAGACGCCACTGCGGGATGAGGGGACGGGGGAGACGAAGGAGAAGATAACGGCGTTCATCGTGGAGCGTGGCTTCGGGGGGGTCACCCAGTGAGTGGGGGTCCATGGGGAGGGTGTTTTGGGGTGCTGACTCCCCCTGTCTCACCCTGACACCCCCCCCACTTCCAGCGGTGCCCCCGAGAAGAAGATGGGGATCCGGGCGTCCAACACGGCGGAGGTTCACTTCGAGGGGGTGCGGGTCCCGGCTGAGAATGTCCTGGGGGTGCCCGGGGGGGGCTTCAAGGTGGCCATGAACATCCTCAACAACGGCCGCTTTGGGATGGCTGCCGCCATGGCTGGCACCATGCGGGGGGTCCTGGCCAAGGCTGTGAGTACCCACAGACCCCCTACGACCACCAGACCCCTCTGGTGGGACCCCCTCACCCCCTCAACCCCTTCTAACTCTCCAGGACCCCTCTGTACCCCTCTCCGTGCCCCTGGGGGTCCCTCAGACCCCCGCATACCCTGCTTTGTGCCCCCCTCAGGAGCCCTCTGTATGCTCTGACCCCCCCAGAACTCCCTTAGGCCCCCCAGACCCCTCCTTACCCTTACAGGAACCCTCTGTATCCCCCTGACACTGCCCCAAGACACTTTCATACCCCTCTCCGTGCCCCTGAGGGTCCCTCATCCCCCCTCAAGACCCCTCCATGCCCCAATTTCCCCCCCTGAGGATCCCCTCTGTCTCCCAGGACCCCCCTAGAGCCTGCCCCCATCCCCATGGGGACCCCTCCCTATCCCTCTGGGGCTCCTTTCCTTCCCCCCCAGCAGCATGGGGGGCTCCTGGCCAAAACCATGAGGCCTGGGGTCCCCCCCTGCCCCTCCTTAGCCCCCCCACCCCGGTGCCTCTCCCCCCAGGTGGAACACGCCACCAACCGCACCCAGTTTGGGGACAAGATCCACAATTTTGGGGCCATACAGGAGAAACTGGCGCGGATGGCGCTGCTGCAGTACGTCACCGAGGTGGGTGCTGGCGGAGAGGGCCTGGGGGGCGCACTGGAGATTCCCTGCCCCCCCAGCCCCCTCAACCCTCCTCTGCCCCCCAGTCCATGGCGTACATGATCAGCGCCAACATGGACCAGGGAGCCACCGACTTCCAGATAGAGGCAGCCATCAGCAAGATTTTCGGCTCGGTGAGGGACGTGGGGCAGGCAGATGAGGGGGACTGGTTTTGGGAGCCCCCCGAGGGGGGTTTGGGGGTGTCCGGAGGGGGGTCTTACCGCTCTGCTCATGGCAGGAGGCAGCTTGGACTGTGACGGACGAGTGCATCCAGGTGATGGGAGGGATGGGCTTCATGCAGGTGAGTGGGACTCCTGGGTTGTGGGGCTGCCCCACAAGTTGTGGGGTGCCCCCCGGGTTGTGGGGACCCCCCCAAACCCTAACCCTGCCCCGCAGGAGAGCGGCGTCGAGCGGGTGCTGCGGGACCTGCGCATCTTCCGCATCTTTGAGGGCACCAATGACATCCTGCGCCTCTTTGTCGCCCTCAATGGCTTCCAGGTGGGGCGACTGGGGAGCGCTGGGTGGGGCTGAGGCCGGGGAGTTGGGGTCCTGGGGGTAAGGTGGGGGGGAGCATTGGGGGACTGAGGATCCCCATCCTTGACTGCCCCCACATTTGGGGATGCCCATCTGTGCCCCACCCTTGACCCCCCTCCCGGGGCTTTCCCCCCTTTTCCGCCCCCCAGACCTTGGGGGTACAGCTCCGGGGGCTGCAGAAGGCCCTGAAGAACCCCCTGGGCAATGTGGGGGTCCTGGCTGGAGAGGTCACCCGTCGCCTCCGCAGGTACTGGGGGGACCCCAACCCCACCTGTCCCCCACATAGCTGCCCCCATTTTCGGGGGGGGGGGGGGGGGCAGTTTAGAGGGGGGGCTGACTTCTCTGCCCCCACCCCCAAGGAAAGCTGGGCTGGGCTCGGGGCTCTCCCTGCAGGACCACGTGCACCCCGACTTGCAGGAGAGTGCCCAGAAGGTGAGTGGGGAGACTGGGGGGCACCAGTGGAGGGGCCCGGGGGGGACCCTGCCATGACACACCACCCACCCCACCCCGCTGCAGACCCTGCAGTGCCTGGAGCTCTTCGCCGAGACAGCCGACGCACTGCTGCTGAAGCATGGCAAGAACATTGTGGGTGAGTGGGGAGCTTGGGGGGACCCCCGGGGGGGGGGGCTTGGGGGACCCTCCTTAACAAGGGGCGGGGGACTCTGCCCTACTCCTGGGGGCAATTTGGGGGTGCTGGCGGGGGGCTGCCTTTGTTGCTGGAGGGGCCAGGGTCAGTTTGGAGGGGCTGGGGGCTCCCCTCACCCCTGGGAAGTTCAGGGGTGGTTTGTGGGTGCCAACGTTGGTTTGGGGGTGCTACCCCCCCCCCCCCCCATCCCCTCTCTGTCTGCCCCACAGATGAACAGTTTGTGCTGAAGCGCGTGGCCGACAGCGCCATCGACATCTACGCCATGGTCGTCGTCCTCTCCAGGTACGGGGGCGTCTGGGGGAGTTCAGGGGGGCCCTGCTGCCCCCCGCACCCACCCCCCAACATGTGGGGCTGGCTCAGCTCCCCCCCCATCCCTCCCCAGGGCGTCACGGTCCCTGGCCATGGAGCAACCCACGGCGCAGCACGAGCGGCTCCTCTGCGACACCTGGTGCCAGGAGGTGAGGGGGGGCCAGGGGACTTTTGGGGGGATTGGGGGGGTGAGACTGGAGGGGCCGGTGCCACCCCCAACCGCCCTATTGTGCCCCTCCAGGCCCACCAGCGGGTTTTGGCGACGTTGCGGCCGCTGCCCACCGAGAGCTTCCGCAACCTACGGGGCATTGCCCGGGCCGTGGTGGAGAGTGGGGGGGTCGTCGGGCCCACCCCCCTTGGCTTCTGACACCCCAGCCCCCCTGGGACCTCAACCCCCAATCCTGGACCTTCCAGTCTCGTCCTGGACTCCCCAAACCCACTCCCAGAGTCCCCAGCTGGAGCCTGGACCCCCCCAAGTGGACCCAAAAATCACCCCCTTATCCCCCTCCCCCAACCCCATCACCTTCCCCTCTCCCAACTCCCTCTACTGCCTTAACCCTGCCCCCCCAGGGCAGGACACCTCAAACCCCCCCCCTTTTTTGGGGGGCGGCACAGCTTTGCTCCCCCTTGGGAGGGCAGGAGCATTGACACTCTTGGGGGGGGGCTTTAGGCCACCCCCCAAATTCATCATGGAAGTTTGGGGTGCCTTAAGGAAAGGCTGTTTCAAGGGTCCCCCTGCCTGTGGTGGTGGTGGTTTCAGGGGGACCCCCCGCCAGAGGGTCTGGGGCTGCCCAGTGCCACTGGGGGGGGGCTGAGCAGCCTGCGGAGGGTTCCCCCTGCTTTGAGGGTGTCCTGCCCACTTGTGTGGGGGCTCTCCCTGCTTTGGAGGAGCTCCCCTTGCTTGGGGGGGGCCCTCTGTTGTGTGCCTAATTAATTGCAGCTGCTTAATAAAGGGTGACTGTGAACCCCCTGCCCCTCCCTCCTGCATCCTTGGGGGGGAGGGGGGCTGGGGGGGCCCTGGGACTCCATTTCCCACCATGCCCTGGGGGGGGGGGGGGTGGCGGGGGGGACCCTAAATCCCCCTCTAAGCCGCAGCTCAGCAGGGATTAGCCCGGGCCATGGCGCTGGGACGGAGGGGTGAGCGTGGGGCTTGGGGGTCCTGGGGGGACCAGGCCAGGGGGGCTGGGGGGTGCTTGGGGGTCCCTGACACATCCTGGGGGGCCCAGAGGGGGGAGCTGGGGGGACACAGGGAGTCTCTAACCCATGCTAGGATCCCTGGAGGGGGGTGTCACAGGGGTCTGTGTCCCATGTTGGGGGCCCTGGGGAGGGTTAAAGGGGTTCCCTGCCCCGTGTTGGGGGGCTCTGAGAGGGTCACAGGGGCATCCCCAACCCATGCTGGGGGCCTAAGGGGGGCAAATGGGGGGCTCTGACCCACATTGAGGGTGCTGGGGGGGTTACCTGCAGTCCCTGACCCACACAGGGGGGTTGGAGGGGGGGGACAGTCCCTGACCCATGTTGTGGGCTGTGGGGGGCTCACGGGGAGTCTCTGACCCACAGTGGGGGGTCCAGGAGGGCCCTGACCTGCCCTGGGGGGGGTCACAGGGGGTACGTGTCCCACGTTGGGGGCCCTGAGGGGGGGTCAGAGGGGGTCTCTGGTGGATATTGGGGGGCACCGGGGCGGGGGGGGGGCCCTGACTCACACTGGAGTGCCCAGGGGCTGGTGCCCTGCGGCTGCTGGAGGAGGCCCTGGGCCCCCCCCCCCCGGCTCCGGGCGCAGCAGCTCCTGGGGGTGCTGCAGAGCCCCCTCTTCCAGGCCCTGCTCGGTACGGGGGGGCCATGGGGGGCTGGGGGAGGGGGTGGAGGGAGGTGGGGGCTGGGAGGGAGTGGGTTGATGGGGGGGCCAGAGGTGGGGGAGACGGGGGGTGGGGAGTGGGGTGGGGGGTGATGCGGGGTCACTGGGTGGGGGGGCTAATTCGCTATTAATTAAGAGGGGGACGGTTGGGGAGGGGGATTTGGGGGGTGTTGGGGGGGGCACAGCCCCTGACACCCCCCCCGCCCCCCTGCCCCGGTCCTGCAGACATCCAGGAGAGCTACGAGGCGACAGTGGCGGAGGCCCCCCCCGCGCCCCCGCGGCTCCGGGTAACCCCGACACCCCCCGACAGACCCCCGGTACCCCTCAGGGCTGTTGCGTCGCACACCCTGTCACGCTGCGGGGGTGTCCCCGTGTCGTCGCCCCCCCCCCCCCCCCCCCCCCCCGGGTGTCGCAAGCCCGGTCGGGCTGTTGCTCAGCCATCGTGTCAGGGTGTTGCGCGTCCCCGCGGGGTGTCCCGTCCCCCCCGTCACGGTGTCGGGTTGTCACCCCCCCCCCCCCCAAGGTGTGTGTGTGTCCGTGTGTCTGTCCTCTCCCCCCCCCCCCCCCCAGGCTGTTGCACCCCCCACCCCCGTCGGGGTGTCGCCCCCCCCCCCGGTGCCGCCCCCCCGCTGACGGTGCCGGCTGTGGCCCCCCCCCAGCTCCTCCCGGGGGCGGCAGGGGAAGGGTTAACCCCCCCGCCCCGCCCCCCGCCCGGCTCCGCTCCGGCTCCGCCGCCGCCGCCGCGTCCCCCCCGTCCTCCGCCCGCGGCCTCTCCTCGCCCGCCCGCCCCGTCCCGTCCCCGCTCCCCCGCTCCCCCCTCCCCGTCCTCCCCCGCCCGCCGCTCCCCCGGCCCCGCTCCGACCGGATCCCGCGGTACCGCCGGGGCTCCGGGGGCTCCGGTCCCCCAGCCCCGCTGTCCTCCATCCCCGGTCCTCCATCCTTCATCCCCCCCCCCCCGCCCCCCCCACCCCCGCCCCCCCGCTCCTCCGTCCATCCCCCGGTCCTCCATCCTCCGTCCTCCATCCCGCCATCCCCCGGTCCTACAGCCCCCCACCCCGGTTCTCCATCCTCCATCCCCGGTCCTCCATCCTTCATCCCGCCCCGGTCCTCCCTCCATCCTCTGGTCCTCCAGCCCCCCCTCCCCTCCCCAAGCCCCCGGTTCTCCAGCCACCCCGGTCCTCCTTCGCCCCCGGCCCCAGCTCCGCCGACCCCCCCTTCCCCCCCCCCGCCCCGTTCCCATCCCGCCCCCCCCCCCCCCTCCCCCGCCCCGGGCGGCCCCGGCCGAGCCCCCCGCCCGCCCCGGCGGCCCATGAGCGCCGGCCCCGGCCCCGGCCGCCGCCATGGACTGTCTGTGCATCGTCACCACCAAGGTACGGCCGGGGCCGGGGCCGGGGCCGGGGCTGGGGCCGGGGGGGGGCCCCGGGGGCAACGGGGGGGGGTCGGCGGGGCCGGGGTCGGGACGGGACCGGGGACCGTGGGGCGGCAGTGGGCGCCTCTCTGGGCTCCTGGGGGGATGCTCTGGGGGTCCTTGGGGGCCGCTCTGGGCTCCCGAGGGGGCTACTCCATGATCCTGGGGTCCTGTCTGGGCTCCTTGGGGAGCCACTTTATGGTCCGGGGAGGGGGTCCCCAGCGGCCGCTCTGGGCTCCCGAGGGGGCTACTCCATGATCCTAGGGGTCCTGTCTGGGCTCCTGGGGGGGGGGGGGGGGGGGGGGGGAGTATGCTCTATGGTCCGAGGGGGTCCTGGGGGGGTCCTCTCTGGGTTCCTGGGGGGCTGCTCTATGGTCCTGGAGGGATGCTAGTGGGTCCTGGGGGTCCTCTCTGTGCTCCCCAGGGGGTCCTCTCTGTGGTCCTGCCGGGTGGCCACTCTATGGTCCTGGGGGGGATGCTCTGTGGTCCTGAGGGTCCTGCGGGGGTCACTCTGTGCTCTTGGGGTCCTCTCTGTGGTCCTGAGGGGCCGCTCTCTGTCACGGGGTGGGGGTGGGGGGCGTCCTCTCTGTGCTCCCAAGGCCTCCCCATGTCACAGCACGGGGGGGTGTCTCGCGTATGGTTTTGGGGAGGGGGGGAACGTGCCGCTGGGGCCTGTCCATCGCGAGGGGACTGTAGGTCTCTATGGCGCTGGAGGACCAGGTGGTCCCTGTCCATCCCACGGCGGGGGGGGGGGGGGGTGGTGGTGTCTCTCTACCGGGGTGACGGCTGTTGGTGTCGATGGTATTGGGGGTCTGGGGGGGGCTGACACCCCCACGACCTGCACGGGGTGACACAGCCGCCGACTGTGTAACCCCGTGCTGGTCGTGGGGGTGTCGCCCCCCCCCCCCCCCCCAAAAAATCACGGGGGCGTTTGACATGTGGCGGGTGCGTGTGTTGCCATGGCGCCGCGCGTGGGGGGACGCGCGCGCGCGCGCACACACACACACACACACACACCGGGCAGCGGGTGTGAACACGCGTGTGCCGGGCGGGGGGGTACGGTTGTTGCTCCCCCCCCCCCCCCCCGCGGCCTACACGGGGCCTTGGCGTCACCCAGCGGTATTTTAGGCCTGGTGTGGGCCGCGGGGGTGGGCGACACCCCCACACCCCCCTCCTCCCGCCTGCGCCCCCCCCTCCCCTCCTGCCCGTCCCCCCCCCCGCCCCCCTCTCCCCTGCCTGCGCCCCCACCTCCCCTCCAGGGCTGCCCGCGCCCGCTCGCGCCGTCGCCAGGCGACGCGGCCCCTCCCCGTTGCCAGGCGACGCGGCCCCGCGGCGTTGCCCGGCAACGGTCGGCCGGAGGCAGTGCGGGAGGGCGGGGGGAAGCTCCGCCCACCCCTCCCACCCCCCCACGTGCGCGCGGTCCCCGCGCATGCGCCGGAGCGGTGCTTACCTCTCTCTCCCCCCCCCTTCCCCTCCGTTAACTCTTGGCGCTTCGGGTTGCCACGACGACCCGGGGCGGGGCTTCGTACGGGTCCCCGGAGGGGTCAGCGCGGAGTACCGCGGCCGGGAGGGGGCAGGCCGGGCCCAGTACGGGGGGCCCGGAGGGGTCAGGCCGCGTCCGGGGCGGGGGTCAGTCGGGGTGCGGGTCCCTCCCGGGCCCGGGGCCTGTCCTCGGGGGTTGGGGGGTGGTGTCAGAGCGGGCCGGGTACAGTGGCCCGGAGGGGTCAGGGCGGGCCCGGTACGGAGGCCCGGGGGGGTCAGTCCCGGTCATTCGCCCCCGCCCGCCCCCCCGCGCCGTTAATCCCGGCGGCGGGCGGGTAATCGCGGCCGCAATCGGCGGGCGGGGCCCGATGGAGGCGGCGGGGGGGCCGGGATGGCGGGCCCGGGCCCGGGCGGGCGCGGGGCGCTGGGGGCGGCGGGGCCCCTCCGGCCGCCCGGCTGCTTCTCGCCGCTGCTCTGCCAGTGCCGGGTGGTCTGGCGGGACCGGAGCCTCTCGCTGGCCTTCGGCTGCAAGGTGGGGCGGGGGGGGCCGCGGTCGGGGCGCTGGGAGAGCTGGGGGCACTGGGACGGCGTACTGGGGGAGCTGGGGGCGCTGGGAGAGCTGGAGTCAGGGTATCGGGACACTGGGATGGTGTACTGGGGGAGCTGAGGGCACTGGGAGAGCTGGAATCAGGGTACTTGGGGCACTGGGTTGGCGTACTAGGGATACTGGGGGCACTAGCGTGGCACACTGGGTGTACTGAGGATACCGGGGGCACTGGGGGAGCTGGAATCAGGGTACTGGGGGCACTGGGATGGCATATTGGGGATACTGGGAGAGCTGGGCTGGTGGGGCTGGGGGCACTGGGACAGGGTACCAGGGATACTGGGAGGACTGGAAGAGCTGGAGTCAGGGTACTGGGAGTACTGGGAGAGCTGGAACTGGGTTGCTTGGGGGCGCTGGGGCAACTGGAACAGAGCTGGGATAGGGACACTGGGGGATTTAGGATGGGGGCCACTGGGAATACTGGGAGATCTGGGACTAGGGGCACTGGGAAAGCTGGGGTGAGGGTACTGGGAGGCACTGGGGGAGCTGGGAGGGGGCACCAGGCCCCCCCTGCCTGTGTCCGGCTGCGAGGTTGCGCTGGGAGGGACCAGAGAGATACTGGGAGCATCGGCAGCGGCTCCCACCGCGTGGGTCGGGGGCTCACTGGGAGCCCCCTAGTGTCGCTGGGGGCTGGCAGGGGGGTCACCCAGTTTGAGGCGGGGGATCTGGCCCAGGTCGGGGGGGTCCCAGCCTCCCCCCCCCCCCCCCGCCCCGCCCCGCCCCGGTTTAGCCCTTAATCCCCGCCCGGGATTGGCCAGGGCGCAAATCGCTGCTGGGATTAAACTGGTGCTGCCTGGGTCCCCCGCGGGGGGGGGAGGTGACCCCCCCCCCCCCCCCCCGCTCTGTCACTGCCGGTAATTAACTGGGTCTCCCCCGGGCCCTGCCAGCGCCCGCTCTAATTTCTGCGGATTCTTAATTAATCTTAGTTAATTGGGAGCTCGGGGGGGCATGGGGATTCCCCCCCCCCCCCGCCGTGTCGTGCCCCCTCCCGAGCCCTGTGTCTCCCGCAGAAGTACCGGTACCAAGATGAGGACAGCCCCCCCCTGGAGCAGAGCCCCGCCCACCTCCCCAGCCAGGTAAGCCCCGCCCACAACGGCCACGCCTCTAGGCTCAGTTGGCCCCGCCCATGTGTCAGTAAGCCCCGCCCCTGCAGTGGCCCCCTCGAGCGGTGGGACCCCCCTCCCGCATGTCACACAGGTCACGGGGGTGTCATGGGGGTCGTGGTGATGTCATATGGGTTGTGGTGATGTCACCTGCGGCATCACTCAGGTCGTGCCAGTGTCATGGGGGTCGTGGCGATGATGTCACATGGGTCGTGGTGATGTCACAGGCGGCACCAGGCGGGTTGCGACAGTGTCACGGGGTCATGGTGGCGTCACATACAGCATTGCACGGGTTGTGATGGTGTCACAGGGTCATGGTGTTGTCATCTGGATTGTGGTGATGTCACCTGCGGCGTTGCTCTGGTCATGCCAGTGTCATGGGGGTCACGTACAGTGTCACGGAGGTTGTGATGGTGTCACAGGGGTTGTAGTGATGTCACGCAGGTTGTGGTGATGCCACGTGCGGTGTCACTCAGGTCGTGCCAGTGTCACGGGGGTTGTGGTGGCATCACATACAGTGTCACGCAGGTTGTGATGGTGTCACAGGGTCGTGGTGATATCACATGCGGTGTCACTCAGGTCGTGACAGTGCCACAGGAGTTGTGGTGGTGTCATGCATGGTGTCGCGTGGGTTGTGATGGCGTCACCTGGGTCATGACAGTGTCACAGGCAGTGCCCCACAGTGTCCCCCAGCCGGGGCACTGTTGTCTGGATGTCTCACAGCTTATGGTGCTGTCGCACACGGTGTCACAGGGTTCGTGTCAGTGTCACACAGCGTCCATCCCATGCTGTCACACAGCCCTGTTGCTTTCCCTCGGCTGTGGGGCTGTTGCACAGGCGGCCTGTGCCTGGGACAGTGCTGGGGTGGAGGTGTTGGGGTGTCGGGGTGTGGGTGTTTGTTTGGTGTCAGGGTGTGGGGTGCAGGTGTTGGGGTGTCAGGGTGTCAGTGCTGGGGTGTCAGGGTGTGGGTGTTGGGTGTCAGGGTGTGGGGTGCGGGTGTTTGTTGGGTGGCAGGGTGTTGGGTGCCGGGGTGTGGGTATTTCTTGGGTGTCAGAGTGTTTGTTGGGTGTCAGGGTGCTGGGGTGTCAGGGTGTGGGGTGCAGGTGTTTGTTGGGGTGTCAGGGTGTCGGTGCTGGGGTGTCAGGGTGTGGGTGTTTGTTGGGTGTCAGGGTGTCGGGTGCAGGAGTTTGTTGGATGTCAGGGTGTTGGGTGCTGGGGTGTGGGTATTTCTTGGGTGTCAGGGTGTTGGGGTGTTAGGGTGCGGGTGTTTGGGTGATGGGTGCTTTTTGGGATGTCAGGGTGCGGGTGTTTGTTGGGTGACAGGGTGTTTGTTGGGTGTTAGGGTGCAGGTATTTGTTGGGTATCAGGTGTTGGGGTGTCAGGGTGGGGGTGTTTGCTGGGTTTCAGGGTGTTTGTTGGGTGACAGGGTGCAGGTGTTGGGTGTCAGGTGTTGGGGTGTCAGGGTGGGGGTGTTTGCTGGGTTTCAGGGTGTTTGTTGGGTGACAGGGTGTTGGGTGTTTGTTGGGTGTCAGGTGTTGGGGTGTCAGGGCGCAGGTCTTTGTCAGGCATTTGTCGGGTGTTGCCGGTCGTCGGGTGCTGCACTTGCCTGTCTCACGCCCCCCCTGTGTCACACGCGTGTGCCTGCAGCTCGGGGGGGGGGTGTCCGGGTCCCCCAACTCCCCCATGGCGGGGGGGGGGGGTACCCCGCTGTGGGCGGGGCCGTGGGCGGGGCCGGCTCCATCCGGGGCTGCGGGCAGGGGGGGCGGGGGGGGCCATGTTGGTCTCGGTCTGGTTCGCCAAGAAAATGGGGCGGCGGATCCTGGGCAGCATCCGGAGGAGCCGGCGGGGGCCGGTACGGGTCGGGGGGGGGTGATGGGGAGGGGGGGGTATTTCCCATCATCCTTTGCTCTGCGCACCCCCCCCTAAGGGGGAGGGGCTGGGGGGGCATCCCCATCCTCCTGTTGCCGTGGCGACGGCCGCTGCGGCGTTGCCGTGGTAACTGGGGGGGGTGGGTCTGACCCCCGCTGGTGTGACGACCCCCCCCATCCTCCTACCACCCCCCCCCCCAGGCCAACTCGCCCCCCGTCATCGTCAACACCGACACGCTGGAGGCCCCCGCCTACGTGAGTGTGTCCCCCCCGGGTCCCCCCCTGTGACCCTCCCGGGTCCCCCGGACCCCCCCCCACCCCCCCTGACCCCGTCTCCCCGCAGGTGAACGGCACCGAGGGCGAGATGGAGTACGAGGAGATCACGCTGGAGCGGGTGAGACCCCCAACACCCCCCCCCCCCAAGACCCCTGGGGACACCCCCAGGCCCTGACCAAGTTGGAGTCCCCAACACCCCCCTGGGCCCCCCCCACAGCTCCCTGACAGCCCCCCCTGGGACTCCCAAACACCCCTGGAGCTCCCCAAGTCCCTGACACCCCCTCGGACCCCTTGACCTCCCTGGAGCCCCCTAGCCCCCTTCTCCCAGTCCCCTGACCCTCCAAGATCCCCTGGAGTGCCCCAAGGCCCCCCCCCCCCCCAACCATTTCAGCCCCCTCATCTCCCCAGCAGCCCCCAAATTCCTCCCTGTGATCCTGGGGCACTCCATATCCCCCCCAGCTCCCCAGTACCCCCTGAGATCCCCCAAAAATGCTGGCATTCACCCCCCCCCCCAGCTCCCTGACACCCCCTGGCCCCCCCCAGCTCCCCCTCGTGGACACCACAACCCTCCTGGGGGCTGCTCAGCCCCCCAGTACCCCCCTGGGTCCCCCCAACATCGAGTCCCTTGTCCCCATGCGGGGTCTGGGGGTGCTCCCAGCCCCATTGTGGGGTGTGGGGGTGGTCCCCCTCCCCCCCCAGTGCTGACGGTCCCCCATCCCCCCCCAGGGTAACTCAGGTTTGGGGTTCAGCATCGCGGGGGGCACCGACAACCCCCACGTCGGGGATGACCCCAGCATCTTCATCACCAAGATCATCCCCGGCGGTGCCGCTGCCCAGGATGGGCGGCTCAGGTGGGAACCCCTGTCGTCCCCCCCCACCCCCCACCCCAGCGCCCTGACCTCCCCTAAACCACTCCGGGACGCCCAAGTCTGTCTGGGTCCTCCCAGACCCCACCTGGGACACCCAGACACCCCCTGGGACCCCCAAGTCCCCCGTGAACCCCCCTAGACCTTGTACAGGTGCTGCAGTGTGTGTCTGGTGTTGGATAGGGCCCCCCCCAGACCCTCCCCTGGAGCCCTCCAAGAATCCCCAGCCCCCCCCGGACACACCCTGGAGCCCCCCGAACGCCCCTAGATGCCATCCAGGCACAGAGCAGGCATTTGGCAGTGGGAGGTAGGGCCCCTTGGCCCGCTACCCCCAAGACCTTCCCCTGGAGCTCCCCGGGACACTCCCCAGCCCCCCCTGGTCTGAGCGGGTGCCTGCGCAGGGTGAACGACAGCATCCTGTTCGTCAACGAGGCGGACGTGCGGGAGGTGACGCACAGCGCGGCCGTGGAGGCGCTGAAGGAGGCCGGTGCCGTTGTCCGCCTCTACGTCATGCGCCGCAAGGCCCTGGCCGAGAAGGTGGTGGAGGTCAAGCTCATCAAGGGGCCCAAAGGTACAGGGGAACCTCCTCCCCCCCCGCCCCAGCCTGGGACTAGCACCGGGACCCCCAAACCTACGGAACCCCAGGGACCAGCGCTGGGAGCCCTGGGGATCGACACCGGGACCCCCAAACCCATGGAGCTCCATGGGATCCCCTCAGGGACCTCCGAACCTGGGGACCCCTAGGGACCATCATCGCTGGGACCCCCAAACTTGGGGACCCCCATGGACCCCTCCCAGGGACCTCTATGGACTGGCCCTGGGACCACCAAACCCTCATGGGAGTCCCATGGGGTCGCCCCAAGGACCCCAAAATCTGAGGACCCCCTGATACCCCCCACAGACCAACACTGGGACCGCCAAACCTGGGGAGCCCCACTGACTGGGACCCTCCCAAGGACCCCCAGGCCAAGACTGGCACCCGCAGGACACCTGTGGGGACCCTCCACCCTCGGGGACCCCCAACTGTGGGGTTGCCCTGACCTCTGCCTCCCCCCCAGTCCTCCAAACCTTGGGGACCCCAAAGCTGGGGACACCCAGGGCTTCCCCAGCTGGTGGGGCAGGGTGGGGGGTGACACAGTGTGGGGGTCCCTGCCCTGAACCCCCCCCTTCTCACCCCCACTCAGGGCTGGGGTTCAGCATCGCGGGGGGCGTGGGGAACCAGCATATCCCGGGGGACAACAGCATCTACGTCACCAAAGTCATCGAGGGCGGCGCTGCGCACAAGGACGGGCGGCTGCAGATCGGGGACAAGATCCTGGCCGTGAGCGGGGACGGGGACACAATGGGGACATGGACACCATGGGGACACCCTAGGGATAGGATGGGGACACAGTGGGGCTGGGGACACCCTGGGGACAGGGATGGGATGAGGGCATGTTGGGGACAGGAAAGGGCAAGGACAGGACAGGACAGCTGCAAACTGGGGACAAGGTGCTGGCCGTGAGCGGCGGACAGGGGCAGGGACATGGTGGGGACTGGGACAGGGACGGGACACGGCCGTGTCCCTCTGTGTGTGTGTGTGTCCCCCGACGTCCCCGCGTCCCCGCAGGTGAACAATGTCAGCCTGGAGGATGTGATGCACGAGGACGCAGTGGCGGCGCTGAAGAACACCTACGACGTCGTCTACCTGCGGGTGGCCAAGCCGGCCGCCACCTTCCTCGGGGACGCCTTCGCCCCCCCTGACGTCACCAGCTGTGAGGGGGGGGACATGGCGGGGGGCTGGGGACACACACACACACAGGAGGGGGACACCGGATGCACTGTCCCCTCCCCAGGGCGGCGGGACCCCCCCATCCCCATCTCCACTGTCCCCATCCTGTCTGTCCCTGCTCTCCCGGTCCCTGCTGTCCCCCCTGACCCCACGGTCCCCCCCTGACCCCGCTGTCCCCGCTGTCCCCAGCCTACTCGGCGCACCTGGACGCGGACCTGGGTCCCCAAAGCTACCTGGGCCCCGAGTTCCCCCCGGCCATGACCCCCACGTCCCCCCGGCGCTACTCCCCCGGCCCCAAGGACCTGCTGGCTGAGGACGACGTCCCCAGGTACCGTCCCCGATGTCCCCGTGTCCCCTGGGCTTTTTCCCCACAGGCCTGGGGTGTCCCCGCATCCTTGGGATGTCCCCAAAGCCTGTCCCGGGGGTGTCCCACCATCCCTGGGGTGTCCTCATGTCCCTGGGCTCTCCCCATGGTCCCCAAGGGCATGTCCCTGCAGCGTCCCCGTGTCCCCAGGAGAACGTCCTGGGGCTGTCCCCACATCCTTGGGTTGTCCCCAAGGCGCCTCCCACCATCCCTGAGGGGTCCCTGGGCTGTCCGCAAGGGCACATCCCCGGGGGTGTCCCTTTGTCCCCTGGGCCGTCCCCAAGATGTGTCCCTAGGGTGTCCCCCCCATCCCCAGGGGTGTCCCCATGTCCCTGGGCTGTCCCTGAAGGCACGTCCCAGGACCGTCCCCATGTCCTGGGTGTCCCCACGTCCCTGGGGTGTCATGTCGCCCCGGGGCTGTCCCCACCTCGACGTCCCTTGTCTCCAGGGAGCCGCGGCGCATCATGATCCACCGGGGCTCGACGGGGCTGGGCTTCAACATCGTTGGGGGTGAGGATGGCGAGGGCATCTTCATCTCCTTCATCCTCGCCGGGGGCCCGGCCGACCTCAGCGGGGAACTGCGCAAGGGCGACCAGATCCTCTCCGTGAGTGATGCGGGCACGTGGCTGTCCCTGGTCCTGTCTCCGTCCCAGTCCTCGTCCCCACAGCCATGTGTCCCCGTTGTCAGCCCTGCAGCTGTCCCTGTCTTCCTCCCTGCGGTGACATGTCTCTGTCCCCATCGCCATCCCCATGGTGAAATGTCCCCATCGCCATCCCCATGGTGAAATGTCCCTGTAGGGAAGTGTCCCCAGTGCCATCCCCAAAGCTGTCCCCATCTCTCTAACTGCAGCGATGTGTCCCCATCCCCTTCGTCACCCTTAAGGTGGTGTGTCCCCATCATCGGCCCCACAGTGACACGCACCCCCATCGCCATCCCCCTCCCCATGGTGATGTGTCCCTGTCCCACAGGTGAACGGTGTGGACCTGCGCAGTGCCACGCACGAGCAGGCAGCGGTGGCACTGAAGAACGCCGGCCAGACCGTCACCATCATCGCCCAGTACAAGCCCGAGGGTGAGCGGGGAGGGGGTCCCTGGGGGGGGGGCGGTCCCTGGGTGTCCCTGAGGGTCCCCTGACCCCCCCCTCCCCCCCCCCCCGTTGTCCCCGCAGAGTACAGCCGCTTCGAGGCCAAGATCCATGACCTGCGGGAGCAGCTGCTGAGCAGCAGCCTGGGCTCGGGCAGTGCGTCCCTGCGCAGTGACCCCAAGCGCGGCTTCTACGTCCGGTCAGCGGGGACAGGGGACGTCGTGGGAGGCACTGGGGGGGGACACACGACAAGGCGACATGGGGACGGGGAGGTGTCCCCTGACGGCCGCGTCTCCCGGCAGGGCGCTGTTCGACTACGACAAGGCCAAGGACTGCGGGTTCCTCAGCCAGGCGCTCAGCTTCCGATTTGGGGATGTCCTCCATGTCCTGGACGCCTCTGACGAGGAGTGGTGGCAGGCACGGCACGTCCTGCCCCCTGGGCAGCCCCCCGACATCGGCTTCGTCCCCAGCAAGCGGCGGTGCGGCTGGGATGGGGACTGGGGGGGACTGGGAGGCAGTAGAGTGGGACTGGGGGGCACTGGGAAGCAGTAGGAAGGGAGTGGGGGCACTGAGATGTAGTAGGAAAGGGACTTGGGGGGCACTGGGAGGTAGTAGTGCGACTGGGACGCAGTAGGAGGGGACTGGCAGGCACTGGGGGAGACTGAGAAATAGTAGGAGGGGGGTGGGGGGAACTGGGAGGCAATAAAGGGATACTGTGCGGAACTGAAGGGGCCAGGAGCCCCCCCCATCATTTTTGTGCCCAGCAAGACCAGTGTATGCTGGGGGGGGGGCACTGGGAAGCACTGCAGGGGCACTAGGAGACCAGTCTGGGCTCTCTCTGGTGCAGGGTGGAGCGGCGGGAGTGGACGCGGCTAAAGGCGAAGGTGAGCCCTGTCCCCCCACAACCGGGGCCCCCCCTGGGCCCCCCCACACCTGCCCCCCCCCGCCTCTGCCTCTTACTCTCCTCTCTCCTCTCTCTGTCGCTGCCCCCCCCAGGATCGGGTCCCCGGATCGGGCTCGCAAGGTGGGTGCTGCCCCCCCCGTCTGTCCCCTGCTGTCCCCCTGTCTGTCCCCCTGCCCTGTGTCGTCCCCCCCGTCTGCTCTGATGCTGTCTCTGTCCCCCAACTCTGGCTGCTGCTCTGCGGGGGGGGCCCGGATGCCGGGGTCCCCTGGGGGGTGACAGGATGCGGGGGGAGGGGTCGACACCCCCATCCCAGATGTGGGGGGATCCCCTGGGGGCTGCACCCCCTGGATCTGGGGGTGACACCCCCCTGGATGCTGGGGCTCCCCCCAGTCCTGGGGGGGTCTCAGGGTGGGGGTGGCTCCCCCCGGATGCTGGGGTTCCCCCCTGCCAGGGCTGACATTGTGTCTGTCCCCACAGGGCGGGAGGACGTGGTGCTGAGCTACGAGACGGTGACGCAGATGGAAGGTGAGAGCGGGGGGGGGGTTGGGGCGGGTTTTGGGGGTCCTGTGTTCCCCCCCCAGGGCTCAGGACTCCCCTACTAACCCCCCCCGCCTCCCCCCCACCAGTGCACTACGCCCGCCCCATCATCATCCTGGGCCCCACCAAGGACCGCGTGAATGACGATCTCCTCTCCGAGTTCCCTGACAAGTTTGGCTCCTGCGTCCCCCGTGAGTGGGGACACGGGGAAGGGGGGGACGGGGGGACCCCCCCACGCTGTCCCTGGGGGGGTCCCAAGGTGTCCCTGTCCCCACTGGCTGTCCCCAGCCCCACCACCATGACCCTATCCCCATCCCCACAGCCACGCGTCCCCCTGTCCCCATCCCCACACTGTCCTCAAACATGATGTGGTCCAAGGGGGTGGCCCACGAGGTGGATGGCACAACTACTGCCCTTGTCTGCGTCTCCACATCCCTGTGCCCATCCCTATGTTGTCCCCATGCTCCCGTGCCCACCCCGGGCTGTCCCCATCCCTGTCCCCATCTCCATGTCCCTGTCCCCATCCCCTCATCCCTGTGCCCGTCCCCACGCTGTCCCAGTCCCCCCATCCCTGTGACCATCCCCACGCTGTCCCAGTCCCCTCATCCCTGTCCCCATCCCCACGTCCCCATCCCCTCATCTCTGTGCCTGTCCCCACGCTGTCCCAGTCCCCTCATCCCCGTCCCCATCCCCTCATCCCAGTGCCCGTCCCCATGCTGTCCCAGTCCCCCATCCCTGTGCCCGTCCCCATGCTGTCCCAGTCCACCATCGCTGTGACCGTCCCCACACTGTCCCAGTCCCCACATCCCCATCCCCTCATCCCTGTGCCCACCCCCACGCTGTTCCTGTCCCCAGACACGACGCGGCCCAAGCGGGAGTACGAGGTGGACGGGCGTGACTATCACTTTGTGGCCTCGCGGGAGCGGATGGAGAAGGACATCCAGGGCCACAAGTTCATCGAGGCCGGGCAGTACAACAGCCACCTCTACGGCACCAGCGTCCAGTCCGTGCGTGAGGTGGCCGAGCAGGTGGGGGACCGCCGAGGCGCGGGGCGGGGGGGGGGGGGGGGGGGGGGCGGGGGCCTCAAAGGTGGCACGGGGTGGGGGGTGGCCCCGTGGACATCAGAGGGCTGGCCCTGAGGGTGTCCCCAAGGATGGATGCTGGTGGCACTGGGGTGTCCTTGCTGGTGGCACTGGCATGTTCGTCACCACAGTGTCCCCGAGGGTGGCATGGGGGGGGGGGGGGGCCCAAGGGTGGCACTGGTGGGTGGCACTGGGGTGTCCCCACGGGCATCCCTGGGGGGGTCCCCGGGGCGTGGGCAGGGTGTGGCAGGGCGTGGCAGTGACGTTGCCGGGGGGGGGCGTGGCAGGGCAAGCACTGCATCCTGGACGTGTCGGCCAACGCGGTGCGGCGGCTCCAGGCGGCCCAGCTGCACCCCATCGCCATCTTCATCCGCCCCAAGTCCCTGGAGAACGTCCTGTGAGGGGCGGGGCTGCCTGCGAGGGGGCGGGGCCGGGGCGGGGCCTGAAGCGGCGGCCCCTGCACTGGGGCTGGAGGGAGCCGGGAGGGGGCGTGGTCTACCGGCGGGAGGGGGCGGGGCATATGCGAGGCGCGGGGCTGCGGGGAAGGCGCAGGCACTGCGGCTGGCGGGGGCGTGGCCTGCGTGCGGAGGGCGGTGAGAGTGGGCAGGGCTTGAGTGGGTTTTTCTCAGGCGCTGGTGGGTGGCCGGGGGACTGGTGGGCGGGGCCTGGGCTGAAGGCGGGGCTTGAGATCCTGGGGGAGGGGCTATGGGGAGGGGCTGGGGGCGGGGCCTGTGTTGGGATGGGGCTGGGGAGCCAGGGTGGGGCAGGCAGGGGTGGGGTAGGGGGGCGTGGCCTGGATTGGTCTCTCCGCCCCCAGGGAGATCAGCAAGCGGGTGACAGAGGAGCAGGCACGGAAAGCGTTCGACCGGGCGACCAAACTGGAGCAGGAGTTCACCGAGTGCTTCTCCGGTGGGGAGCGGGACCTCCCCATGGACCCACAGTCCCGTCCCGTCCCCCCCCCCGGGGCCCACAGACCCCCCCCCATGGGGACCCGCTGCCCCTCACGGGCACACACTAACCCCCCCCACGACCACCCCCTGCATGGGCAGCCCCACACAGGGACCATAAACACCCTCAGGCTTACCCCCCCCACCCCCCCCCCGCCACAAATAAACCTCCACAGGGATTCCTGAGACCACCCCAGTGACCAGAGCCCCCCCCCCCCCCCCGAGAAACCCCAGGATGACAGGGGCTCCCCTGTCCCCACCCAGCCCCACAGGGACACCCACAAGAATCCCTGGGACCTCTTCCCCCCCACGCCCTCCAGGAATTTCCCCCCAAACTCGGGGGTCCCTTCTGCCCCAGCCCCCCCATTAACCCTTTCCCCCTACTCCCTGCAGCCATGGTGGAGGGCGACAGCTTTGAGGAGATCTACCACAAGGTGAAACGCGTCATCGAGGAGCTCTCGGGCCCCTACATCTGGGTGCCGGCCCGCGAGCGGCTCTAGGGGTGGGAGACCCCCCCCTCCGGTCCCCCACACACAGCTCCCCCCGCACCGGCACCCCTCCTCCCCGGGGGGCCCCCCCCCAAACCGGCAGGGACCCCCTGCCCGGGGGTGGCTGCATGCACAGGACGCTGGGGAGGGGGGTGGCTCTGACACCCCGAAAGCGACTGGGGGGGAGGAGGGCAGGGGTGATAGCCCCCCCCCCCGGGGGTTGTGGGGCCCCCCCCACTCCAGCAGTGCCCCCCGGGGTCCCCGACGTCGGGGGCGGGGGGGGCTCTGAGCTGCCGCCCCCCCCCCCACACACACTTTGGACTTGAGTTTTTGTACATATAATCTCTATATTTGTACGCCCGCGGCGGTGGGGGCCCCCACCCAAACCCAGCCCCCCGCCCCGGCGGGTGGGGGTGGGGGGCCCAGAGGCCTGGGTCCCCTTGGAGGGGGGGGGGGGTTGTCCCCTGGGCCCCCCCCGGCGCAGCGGGGGTTTCCCCGGCGGGGGGGAGATGAGAGTATTTTGCATAGAAATATTATTGCTACCGTCAGGCGGGAATAAACCGAGTCGAGACGCCAGAGGCCTCTGTCTGGGGCGGGGGGGGCATATCAGGGGGCTGGGAGAGGTCAGGGAAATATTGGAGGGGGGGCAGGGGGTGTCCAGGGAAGGTTTAGGGGGTGGCAGGGTCTGGCGGGGCCCGTGCTGGTCTAGGGGGTCCAGTAGGGCTGTGGGATGGGGGACAATAGGACCTTGGGGAGCCCCAGCCTACGACTGACGGCATCCAGAGCCAATTGGGAAGGGAGGAAACTTCCCATTCGCTGCCGTGACCTGGGGGGGTGGGCCCCGCCGTGGGAATGTATGGAGGAGGGCGGGGTCTGACCCCACAGCGCCCCCTACAGGCGGTGGGAAAGGTGTCAGTGTTAATTAACGCCCGGTAATTAACAAAGAACAAGACGGTGGGGGGCGGGGGGGGGGGGATGGAGGCGGCTGCCCCTTTATTGTGGGGGGCCCGGGGGGGTCCCAGCCCCTCTCCCCACCTTGGTCTGGCAGTGGGGGGAAGGCAGGGCTGCCCCACGCCCCCGTCATGTGCCAAGGGGGGGCTCTGCTGAGACTACTGGGGGGGTCCCCAGGGTGGGGTGGGGGATCTCAGTCCCCCTTGGGGTGGGGGACAGAGGCCCCCCTGTAGTAGAGCAGCTGGGCCAGCAGGAGCCCGTTGCAGGCGGCCGAGGCGACGAACGTCAGGGCCAGCAGCGCGTCCCCTGTCTCCTGCGGGGACAAAGTGGGGGGGGTGTGGGGTGGGGGGATAGGGGGAGGGGGTTGGGGGTGCAAGGGGGAGGGGGAGCTTACCTGGAGGGATGTGAAGACCCGGGCCAGGGCCCCCCCCAGCAGGAGAGTGGTGGAGACCCCCGAGAGCTGCCCTGTGTGGCCCTGACGGTAGTTGGTGGCCGCCTGCAGCAGCTGGGGGGGGGACAGGGTTGGGGGGGACACCCAGAAGTCCGGGACAACCCCCCCCCCGTCCTCAAGGAACCCAGGAGTCCAGGTCCTCAAACCCCCCAGGGACCCAAACATGCAGCCCCACCCCGCAAACCCACCCGGAGGGACCCCGGCGTGTGTCCCCCCCTCCCCACCAGACACAGCCCCCCCGACGTACCCGGCTGAGGATGATGATGGGCAGATTTGCCGCCTGCAGGAGAGTGGCGAGGCCGGGGGGGGCATGGGGGGAGAGGAGAGCGCCCAGCAGCACCCCATAACCCGCCACGAACAGCAGCCCTGGGGGCACACACGACACACATGGCGGGAGGGCAGTCAGGGGACCCAGGTGTCCAGGCGCCCCCTCCCACCCCAAAAAGGATGCAGGCGTGCGGGTGCTGACCTCGGCCTGTGTGCCCCCCAAAGTGCTGGATGAGGAAGCCGATGGTCAGTGTCTGCAGGAGGAGAAAGAGAGCTTCCCCCCAGGCGCTGTGGGGTGGAGGGGGGGCAGTCAGGGGGGAGACCAAGGGGTACGCCCCCCCCAGCCAAGCCCCCCCCCTCCGGCCCCCCCACCTGAAGGGGAAGGCGCGGGCGCAGCCGTAGGCCACCGTCCCCCCCAGGGCCAGCAGCTCCAGCAGCACGGCCGGGACGCTCAGCCCGGCCCCGCTCCGGGCCCCCACCACCTTCAGCACCTGCGGCAGCTTCACTAGGGGGGGAACGTGGGGGGAGTGGGGGTGGCTGGGGGTGGCACCCCCAGCCCCCCACCACCCCACGGCCCCCCCCCCTCAAGCTCCCTCCCTGCCCCACAGCCACCCCCCTCTGCCCCATGGCCACCCTCAGACAACCCCCCCGCCCCACAGGTGCCCCCAAACTCTCCACGGAGCCCCCCCTGGGACCTCCCCTGCCCCACAACCACCCCCTCCACGTGCCCCCAAGACCCCTCCAGGGCCCCCCCATGCACCCCCCCAGTCCCCCGCCCCACCATAGAGGCACCCCCAAACACCCAAAGAGCCTCCTCGCCCCTTGCTCCCCCCCATAGGCCCCCTCCCCACCACAGAGGTGCCCCCAGACCCCCCCATAGCCCCCGCCCCGCCCCTCACCCATGACGGAGCCGGCGACGATGGCGTAACCGAGCGCTTTGCTGAGGAGGATTTTGAGGCACGGCACTGCGGGGGGGGGGGGGAACACGGACCGGGGAGGGAAATCAACGGGACCGGGGCGGGGGGGTGTCCCGGGGAGCGCCCCCCCTCCCCGTCAAATCCCGTTTCCGCCCAGGAACAAGATGGCGGCGCCGGTCCCTCCGCCCCCGGGCACTTCCGCCCGCCGGCAAGATGGCGGCCGTCCTTGATGGCGGCGGGCGGCCGCCCCCGCGCCCCGCCTCCCTCCGCCCACCACCGCCCCCGCCCGCGCCCCGCACCGTGCAGCAGGTGAAGCCGCAGGAAGAGCTCGTCGAAGCAGCGCTCGGGCAGGAGGAGCGGGACGAGCCAGCCGCGCAGCGCCTCCATGGCGGGCCGCCGCCGTTCTTCCGGGTACGGCGAGCCGGGCGCATGCGCGGCCCGGCCCGGCGATTGGCCGGCCCCCGGCCGCCATTGGCCCGTCCCCTTGTTCCCCGCACTGCGCCCGCGTCGCCCCCGCCCCGGCGCGCCCATTGGCCGCCGCTCTCAGCACCGCCCTTTCCCCCCGGGCGGCGGGAAGGCGCGGGCGCCGCGCCTGCGCACCGCACCGCCCCCGCCCGCCGCGCCTGCGCACTGCCGCCGCCGCCGCGCGCCCCCGGGAGGTCGTGCGGCGCCGCAAGATGGCGGCGGCGGCTGCTGCGGCGGCTTCGCTGTCCCGCGGGGCCGTGGCCCTCTGCGTCCTCTTCTACCTGCGCCTGCAGCGCGGGCGGCGGCTGCGAGAGGCCGCCCGGCGGCTGCGAGCCGCCCGCCACCGCCGGGCTCGGGCCCGGGGCCGGCGCCGCTTCGCGGCCCTGTGGCTGGGCGCGCGGTTGGGCCCGGGTTCGGTGCCGGCGGGCCGGGAGCGGCGGCTGTGGAGCAAGGCGCGGAGCTCGGCCTTCTGGGAGACGGTGCGGGCCAAGGCCTTCAGCCGCGGGGAGTGGGCCGAGAACTTCCGCCTGGGTCCCGCCACCTTCGACTTCCTCTGCGGGCGGCTGCGGGCGGCCATCCAGCGCCGCGACACCACCATGCGGCGGGCGGTGCCGGCCGAGGTGCGGCTGGCCCTCACCCTCTGGCGCCTGGGGGCCTGCACCGAGTACCGGGCGGTGGAGCAGCAGTTCGGCGTCTCCCGCTCCACCGTCTGCAAGATCCTGCGGGACGTCTGCGAGGCGGTGGTGGCCATCCTGGCCCCCGCCTATGCCGCTCCCCCCGCCGCCGCCGCCGGCTTCGCCCTGCCGCAGCTGGCCGGCGTCCTGGCCCGCCTCCGCGTCCCCATCCGCGCCCCCCCCCGAAGATGCCGCCAGTTACAGCGATGGGCGGGGCTGGCACGCGGTCGTGCTGCAGGCCGCTGTCGACGCCCGCGGCTGCTTCTGGGACATCGAGGTGAGCCGGCCCGGCCTGGGCCTGCGCGGCTCCGCTCTCTACCGCCGGGCGCAGCGGGGGGGGCTCTGCCCCGCGCCCCCCGCCCAGCTCGGTGGGGTGACCGTCCCCGCTTACCTGCTGGGCCGCCCCGGGGACCCCCTGCTCCCCTGGCTACTGCGCCCCTTCGGCGGGGCCGAGGCCTCACGGCGGCAGGGCCGGCGGCGTTTCAACGCCGGGGCGGCGGCGGCGCGGGCGGCGGCCGCCGGGGCGCTGGGGCGGCTGCGGGGCCGCTGGCGCTGCCTGCAGAAGCGCAACGACACCGACTTGGCCTTCCTGCCCACGCTGCTGGCCGCCTGCTGCCTCCTGCACAACGTCTGCCAGGCCCGGGGGGACCCCTGCCCCCCGCGGTGGCTCGCCCCTCCCCCCGGGGAGCTCCTGGGGGGGGAGGGGGGCGAGGAGGAGGAGGAGGAGGGGTTGCGGGACGGGGAAGAGGGGGATGGGGATGGGGAGGAAGGGCGGGGTGGGGCGGCGGCCGCTGCTGCCCGACGCATCCGCGAGGCGCTGGCCGCTGCGCTGCAGGGCTGAGGGACCCGGGAGTCGGGACCCACGGTGGGGGGGGACACATATGGGACGGACACGGAACACCCTGGCACGGGGGTGAGTCCTTCCAGCCATGGCAATAAAGGTGCGTTTGGAAAGAAACTGGACATGCTGAATCTTGCCCCAAAATGGAGGGCATGTCAAGGGGTGCAGCTTCTGTCCCCCCCCCACGGAAGGGTTGGGAGAGGGTTGTCTTGGGGGACCCCTACCCCATACCAGGGTCTCTCTCTCTCCCTTTCCTCCCCTCACCACAAGCCATGATTTTTTTTTTCCCAAAGTCACTTTTATTCCAATAAATAAACGTTACAAAAGGGGGTGGGGGGAGGGGGGCAGCCCCGGACGCCTGGGTTCCCTCTGGTGGGGGGGGGGGGCGGATGGGGGAGGGGCAATCCCACAGGACACCCGGGTTCCCCCATGGGGGGGGGGGTGGGATTTGTCACCCCCAAAAAGTGACGTTTATTCAAAAGACTAAAAAAAAAACCAACCAAAAACCCACCAAAAAAAAACAACCCCAAGAAAAAGAAAAGGGGTACGGGAGGGGGATGGGCCCCCGGGGGTGGGTGGGGGAGGGGCTCGCACCCCCCCCCCCCCATTAGATGAGGTCGGCAACATTGAGCGGCATCTCCTCGATGGCCGTGTTGTAGAAGGTCTCAATGTCCCGCAGCGTCCGTTTGTCCTCCTCTGTCACCATGTTGATGGCCACGCCCTTGCGCCCAAACCGCCCACCCCGCCCGATCCTGGAGGGGGGGAAGGGGAGGGATCTGGTCATCCTTTCCCCTCCCCCACACCAGGGGGTACCCCCCCCCGCCCCAAACCCCTGGGTCCCTCAGATGGGGGTGCCCCCGTTCCCTCCTCCAAGATACTGAAGGGGCCCCCCCCCGACATGTGGGTCGCCCCCAAACTCCCAAATTGCCCCCCCCCAGACAACCGCCCCTCCCCCCCAACTTTTGGGTCCCCTTTGGACCCTCCCCCCTTACCGGTGGATGTAGTTCTCGCGGTTGGTGGGCAGGTCATAGTTGATGACGAGGGACACTTGCTGGACATCAATCCCGCGTGCCTGGAGAGGAGGAGGGGTTAGGGGTGGGGGAGGGTCAGGGTCCGGGGTGGGGGAGGGGCGCCCTCCCCCCGCCCGCCCCTCACCAGCAGGTCAGTGGTGATGAGGACGCGGCTGGAGCCGGAGCGGAATTCCCTCATGATGACGTCTCGTTCCTTCTGGTCCATGTCACCGTGCTGGAGGGGAGGAGTGGGGCACAGGGGGGGGCGTTGGGGGAGGAGGGGGACGACACCCACGTGTCTGGCCCCACCCTGCCCCGCCCTGTGCCCCCACCATGGCAGAAACAGTGAAGTCACGGGCATGCATCTTCTCCGTCAGCCAGTCCACCTTGCGGCGGGTGTTGATGAAGATGACGGCCTGCGTGATGGTCAGCGTCTCGTACAGGTCACACAGCGTGTCCAGCTTCCACTCCTGGGGGGGGGCAGACCCACAGACTGACCTGCACCGCTCCACGAGCACGTCTCTGCCCCACAGCACCTCACAACTGCGCTACCCACCCCACACGGCCACAAACCGCCCCACAGCTGCCTCCCCTGCCCCCTTCTGCGGGGGGGCAGGGGAGAAGACACGTGTCCCCCCCGCTCAGGGACCGGCCCCACACCCAGGGGGTGGCCCATGGTTTCGGGGGGGTGTGGGATCGCTCTGGCATGGGATCACTGCGGGGGGGCCACGGGGCGCCCCACAAATCCATGGACCATGCTGGGGTTGAGAGCGCCATCGCCCCGGTTTGTGTGTGTGTCCCCGGCATCCCGTTCCCCCCTCACCTCCCGCTCCACGTTGATGTAGAACTGGCGGATCCCCTCCAGCGTCAGCTCCTCCTTCTTCACCAGGATGCGGATCGGCTCCCGCATGAACTTCTTGGTCACCTCCAGCACATCCAGGGGCATCGTGGCCGACAGCAGCACCACCTGGGGGGCGGGGGTCAGACCGGGGGGGGGGCAGGGGCGCACAGACCCCCGGGACCCCCCCGCAGGACCCACTGGGACCCCCAGCAAACCCTCCTGGGACCCACGACGAACACTGGGATCCCCAATGAGTCTCTGGGTCCCCCCCCAACACCCCCTGGGACCCTCAACCTTCCCCCACCCTGGGACCCCCAAAACGCTCCCCAGGACCCCCCAGACAGGCACCGTCACAGCAGCACCAAACTGGAGTGGGGCAGGATAAGGGGGGGGGGGTGCTGACAGACCCCCCACATTGTCTCTGGAGGCTCAGCGCTCCCCCGATGTTGGGAACCCCCCCACACCCCTCCCATAAACACTCTCTGGTGCCCCCGTAACATCCCCAGCCTGTCCCGAGACCCCTGAGGTCCCCCTCCCCATAACCACCCCCCCCCCCAAATCCTTCATGAGGTTCCATAAAGACCCTCGAAACCCTGTGTGGGACCCCCAAATCCACCCCCCAGCACACCAGAGCCCCCCCAAGCCGGCCCGTGGCTCAGCCCGGGGAGATGGGAGGGGGCCGGCCTGGGGGGGGAGGAAGGGGAGCATGGCCCCCTCCCATGAGGGGGGGCAGGGCCATGGGGCACCCGCCACCCCCCCACCCCCACCCCGGGCCCCCTGTGTCCCCCCCACCTGCGTGTTCCCGCTCAGCTTCTGGAAAATGTCGTAGATTTGGTCCTTGAAGCCCCGACTCAGCATCTCGTCAGCCTCGTCCAGCACGAACATCTTGATGAACTTGGGGGCTGGGGGGGGGGGGCCGGGGTGTCAGGGTGGTTCCTGGAAGGGGGGTCTTGGATTCCCCCTGCCCTGGGGCCACCCTCAGCCCTGGCACCGTGATCAGCCCCCGTGGGGTTGGTGGCACCGGCCAGGCAGGACGCGGGGCCGGGCCCCCCCCCGCAGGGTCAGGTGACACGCACGAGGTCATCAGCGGGTGGCCGGGGAGGGCACTGATCCCCCCCAGGGACACAAGGACCCCCCCTTGGGGACATAGAGACCCCCCGGGGACACTATATTGTAGTGGTGGGGGAATGAGACATGATAGAGGGAAGGTGGGTCTGGTGTGGGAAGACACGCGAGGGTCCCTGTGGGAGGGACTCGGGGATGTGTGGGGCACTCAGGGCAGCGGGGGGGGGCATTTGGGGTGCCATGGGGACACTAAGGAGGCATTTGGGGACACCTGGGGGGCACGAGGGGGACATTTTGGGGTCCCACGGGGCCACGCGGTGACGCTGGAGGGACACACGAGGCAGCTCCGGTGACATCTGGGGTCACTTGGGGACAATGGGGAGGCAGGAGGGCAGCAGAGGCTGTTTGGAGAGAGATTTGGGGATGTTTGGGGACATTTAGGGCCAAGTGGAGATGATTGAGGGGAGATTTCGGGACATTTTGGTCCAAGGGGAGATGATTGAGGGGAGGTTTAGGGACGTTTGGGTCTGTTTGGGGCTGCTGGGGGACATCTGGGGCCAAGGAGGGGACACTCAAGGGCCATTTGGAGAGAGATTTGGGGCCGCTCAGGGAGGTTTTGGGGCCCAGGAACTCACAGAGGTAGCGGCGGTTGAGCATGTCAAAGACGCGGCCCGGCGTGCCGACGATGATGTGCGGCGCTTCGAGCTGCAGCTTCTGCACCTCGGCACGAACATTGGTGCCGCCGATGCAGGCGTGGCAGGAGGCCCCCATGTAATCGCCCAGCGCCATCACCACCTTCTGGATCTAGATGGCCCGTGACATCATTGCAGGGCGTGAGGTCATCAGCGGGAAACCTCCCCCCTGCTCCACCACCCTCCCAAGAGCCCACAAACACCCTCCAGATCCTATGGACACCCCACGAACACCCCTGGAACTACCAGGGACTCCCCAGACATCACCCTATAGGTCCCTCAGAGACCCACAGATGCCCCAAAGACCCACCCAGAGCCCCCCTGGGACCCCCTCAACACCCCAAAGCTGCCACAGACACCCCAGAGCCCCCTGTAGATCCCCTATAGCTAATGGCAAGCTGCCCCAAGCACCCCCGAGACCCTACAGATGCCCCAGGGACTACCCCCATGGCCCTGCAGACACCCCAGGGCACCCTATAGGCACCCCATAGATAACCCAAACACCCTATACATGCCCCGAAGATCCCTCAGAGACCCCGCCCCCCCAGACACCCCAGAGTCCTCCACAATCTAGATGCCCCAAAGACCCTATAGATGCTTTAAGGACCCCCCAGGGCACCCTACGGACACACCCATAGGCCCTATAGGTACCCAGGTGCTCCCCTAGGACCCCACAGCCCCTCCCCCGTGGCTCCCCACAGCTACCCCAGAGCCCTTATACACCCCACAGCCTTCCTATAGACCCCCCTATAGCTGCCCCACAGGCCCTCCCCACCGCAGCCCCTGTGCCCCAGGCATGAACCAGCAGCGGCCA
The DNA here is from genome assembly GCF_929443795.1 of Astur gentilis. NCBI lineage: Eukaryota > Metazoa > Chordata > Aves > Accipitriformes > Accipitridae > Astur > Astur gentilis. The sequence continues at coordinate 9,901,781 of NC_064914.1, forward strand.
CTGGGTCGTACTGGGATGAACTGGGAGCGGCCACTCTGCCCCCACCGGATTCGGGACCGGCACCATGGGCGGCACCGCCCTGCCCAGGCGGCGGGGGCTGCTCCAGACTGGCCTATACTCATCTGCAGTGGTTTCTACTGGTCTGCATTGGTTTGTACTGGTCTGCAGGGAGATTACCTGCTGGGCGAGCTCCCGGGTGGGCGCCAGCACCAGGGCCTGGGTGGCTTTGAGATCGAGCTCGATCTGCTGCAGGATGGAGATGGCAAAGGTGGCCGTCTTCCCCGTCCCCGACTGCGCCTGCGCAATGACGTCGTAGCCTGGGGGGGGAGCAGGGGGGGTCAGGGGGGCTGTGTGGCGCGATATAAGGGGGGGCATATAGGTCAGGGACAAGGAACTCGGGGGTGGATATGGGCCAATACAGGAGGCTGGGGGGTTGTGGGGCAGGGACGGGGGGCAAATGGGGTGCTGGGGTGTGTTGTGAGGCTCACAGGCAGCTGGGGGGAGGATATGTGGGTTGGGGGGGTTGTAAGGATGTCTAGGGCAGCTCTGGGGGGGTCCCAAAGGCTACAGGAGCTCTAGGGGGGGACTCTGGGGTGCTTAAGGGTGTCCCCAGCACTGTGGGGCAGTCATAAGGGTCCCAGGGGCTGCGGGACAACTTCCAGGGAGCTATGGGGCACTTCTGGGGGTCTGCAGAGTTATTGGGCACTTCCAGGGGTCCCAAAGACCACAAGGGATCTGTGGGGCAGGAATAGGTGTCCCAGGGAGCGCAGTAGGACCATGGAGGGTTATGGGGCACTTATGGGGGCCCTGGGGCAGATCCAAGACCCACAGCCCCATCTTGAGGCAAGATGGGGCAGCGTGGGGCAGAACCTTTGATGCAGGGCAGGATGGCAGAGCCTGGGAGTCCGCGTGTTAGTTATGGGTCACGGCGGCTCAGTTCTGGGGGGGCATGGGCTGGTTATGGGGCGGCCGTGGGGCAGCCGTACCCTTGATGCAGGGCAGGATGGCGCGCTGCTGGATGGCGGAAGGTTTCTCAAAGCCGTAGGCATAGATCCCGCGCAGCAGCGCTTCCGAGAGGTTCATCTCGTCGAAGCTGTCGACCACCTCGTGCCAGTTGCTCTGCGGGGGCAGGGGGGTGTCACCCAGTGCTCCCAGTAAGCCCCCCAGTGACCACCCAGTGCCCCAGAACAGGCCCCGCCCTCCAGGATCTCCCAGTTGCTCCCAGTCCTGCCCAGCCACAGTCCCACCCCCCTGCCCTGAACAGCCCACTTCAGCTCAGTTTGGCTCTAGCCCCTCCCAGTCCCATGCTAACCCCTCCAGTCCATCCCAGTTTGGCTCCAACTCCTCCCAGTTCCTCCTATTTTACCACTAACCCCTCCCAGTCCAGCCCAGCTTCGCTCTAACCCCTCCCAGTCTGTCCCAGTGTGGCTCTAACCCTTCCAGTCCATCCAAGTTTAGCTCTAACCTCGCCCAGTCCCTCCCAGTTTGGCCCCAGCCCCGTCCCCCCCTCACCTCGATGACGCCATCCGGCTCCATCCCCTCGGGGCCGCTGTCGCGGGGGCTGCCGGGACAACACCTCGGTTGACCCCTGACCTCTGACCCCCAACCCCACTTCCGCCCGCCACTGCCCCTCACCCGGAAGCCGAACCCGCCTTCCATTCCCGGGCCTGGCCCGTCCGCGCGCTCCTCCACGTGGTGACGCCGGAAGTCCCTGCCCCCTCCTCCGCTCGCTCCTTCTCCCCCCCCCCCCCAGCCGGCGCAGCCAATGGAGGCGGCGGGCGGCGGGTGACGTCAGCGCCGCGTGCCCGGCCAGAGGGACAATGGGCGCGCGCGCGCGGCGGTGCCTCCCACGTGGTGGCGGGGGGGGGGGGGGGGCATGGGGGGAAGGCAGGGAAAAACCGGGACCAGTGGAGAGGAGGGGGGGGGGGAACCGGGACCGGGGGAGTGCGGGGAGCTCCGCGAGGGGGGGGGGACGGGACACGGACACGCTGAGGTGTGGGCAGCCGCCTGAGGTACCCCCGCCCTCCCCGCTTTCCCCGGCCCCCCCCCGCCGCTGCTCCCCCCGCTGTCGGTGTCCCCGTCGCCTCCCGGTACCCGGTGCCCCCCCCCGGCCCGCTCCCCCCCCCCCCCCGCACCGGCTCTCCTGACTCGCTGACATCCTCGGCGGCCTCGGGGCCCCGCCCGCCCGCGCGCGCCCTTATAGACGGCGCCCAGCCCCGCCCCCGCCGCGCGCCCATTGGGCGGACACGCCCCCAATCCCCCCTCTCCCTCCCCCTCCCCCCCCGCTCTCCTCCCGCCGGCGCCAACGGGGCCGCGCCGCCATTGGCCGGGGAGGGGCCCAATGGGAGGGAACGAAGGAGGGGGGAAAGGGGCGGGGCCGGACGGCGGAAAGGGCGGGGCGCGGCAGCACCACGTGGGCGGACGCGCGCGGCTGGGGGGGGGCCCTTTGTGTGCGCCCCCATCCCCCCCCCGGGTCCCCCAAATCCCCCCCGGCTCCGCATCCCACCCCCACGTTCGCTCTGTGTCCTCCCCCACCCCAAACGCCCTCCCCAGGCCCCTAAAGTCGTCCCCCCCGTGTCCCCCAAACCTCCCCCTCCCATCCCTGCCCCCCCCTCAGCCCCGCAACCCACATCCCCCTCCCCCCCCACGTCTGCTCTGTGCCCCCCCCCCGTCTCCCAACTACCCCCCTAACCATCTCCCCCCGCCCTCCCCCCCAAAAAATTCCCCCCATCACACCACCTCCAAACGTCACCGTTTATTCCCGGCCCAGTGCCATCCGTACAAAACCCCCCCGGCCCGGCTGGGGGGGGACTCTGGAGAGGGGGGGGTCGGGGGGTGGATGTTGGGGTTGTGCCCCCCCCCCCCCATGTATGTGGTCCCCCCCGCCCCCCCCGCGCCCCCCCCTCAGAGGGACAGCTTGCAGTGACACAGCTCCTTGTACATCAGCCGCCGGAGCTGGGGCATGTCCTGCTGCGTGAAGCTGAACGGCCGCCCCAGCGCCAGGAACTTGCAGTACTGGGGGGGGAGCAATGGGGGGCAGTCACAAACAAGGTGGGGGGGTAGGTCTGCCCCAGCCCCCTCCCTGCCCCACACAGCTCTGGGGATGGTCAGCCAGCCCCAACTGCTCCCATGAGACCTTGTGCCCCCCTGCCCCTCCTCCCATATCCCTTAGCACCCCCCGCAAGAGATCCTGCCCCCCCTATGACCCCCTGTAGTCTTTGACACCCCCCCAGGAACTCCCCCAAGATCATGTCCTCCCTGTGTCCCCCAATATCCCCCCATGATTCCTCCCCCAGAGCTCCTGTGGCCCCCCTGTTTCTCCCTAACATCCCTGTGTCCCCCATGTCATCCCCCCACCCACTCAGCGTCCCCCAACCCCCCCAAAAGGCCCCACTCGCCCCAGGAAGTCCCACACCCTGGCCCCCCTCGCCCCCCTCACCTGCAGCACGAAGGCCCCACAGTCGCTGTCGTTGTTCTGGCGGGCGACGTTCTGGGGAGGGGGAAGAAAAATGAGACAGGAGGAGGGGCCCAGGCATCAGGGGGGACACCCAGACATCAGGGGACCCCCCAGGGGTGGGGCAGGGGCTCACCATCTTGAAGGCCCCCCGCCAGCCCTCCCGGAAGTCGGGGCGCTCCTTCTTGTCGGCCTCGGCCTGCAGGTACCGGCAGATGTGCTGCCGCGGGGGCGGGGTCAGTGTGGGGCGGGGCCTGGGACAGGCCACACCTCCCCGAGAGGCCACGCCCCTGGAGTGAGCCAGGCCACACCCCCACCTCTTACCCACGGCTGGTTCTTAGAGCTCCCATCAAACCTTGCCCACAGGGGAAACCGGCCCCGCCTCCACACAGACAGGCTCCACCCCCAAGAAAGGCACCACGCCATAGCCCTAGGGAAGCTCCACCCCCAGCAGAGCCAAGCTCCACCCCCACCTCAGGCCACACCACCATGCCCCACCTCTGCACATAGCCCGATTCCACCCTCAAGTGAGGGAAGCTCCGCCCCCAGACCAGGCTCCGCCCCTCAGGCTAAGCTCCACCCCCACACCCCCTCGATGCCCTGGTCCTCACCTTCTCCCTTGGCCCTGCCCCCTCTGTCCCAGGCCCCTCCCACCCCTCCCCACCTGCCAGTGCAGGGCACACCAGCACTCCCAGGGGCTGGGCTGGCACCCCGCCCCCTTGGCCCCGCCCCCCCGCGGCCCCGCCCACCTTGGGGCAGCGGCGGTTGAGGGTGCGCTGGGAGTCAAAGTAGGTGATGCGGCGGCGGGCGACGTCGACAGCCACCAGGGACCAGTGCACCTCCAGGTGGATGGGGATCAGCAGCAGCTCCTTCCCGAAAATGTCCACCTGCGGGTGGGGGGCGGGGTCAGCGCAGGACACGCCCCCCGCCCCCAGCTCCCTGAGAGGAGCTGCACAGCCCTGGTAGGGGGGCTGGTCCTGCCCGCAGCAGCCCAGGCCACGCCTCCTCCCGATGCACCCTGCCCCTCCCACAAGGAACACGGTGTGGGCCACGCCCCCAGCCGCACAGGCTCCGCCCACAAAAGATCTACTCACCCTGCTGTCTCCAGCCATTCTGTAGCCCCACCCCTACCACAGGCCCCCCCCCCCCCTTTATATCATTGGCCCAACCCTGTGACCCCCTTGGGCTCCACCCTCTCAGAAGCCAGTCCCCCCAGAAGCCACACCCCCTAGAAGCCACAGCCCCTCCCCCTTTACCCTCCCCATCCCTGGCCAGCCCAGCAGTGCCATGCCCCTGGGGTCTCACCCACCCCAAGGCCCCGCCCCCCATTCCCGACCCGCCCTGTTAAGCCCCACCCCTCGGGGCCCCGCCCTTACGTTCTTGGTCCAGCGCTGCACCCCCTCGTAGCCGCGTGTCCGCAGTTTGTCATAGAAGAAGCTGTTGAAGAAGTGAACCTGGGGGCGGGAGGCGAGGGGGTGGGTCCAGGACCCCCCCCAAAACCCCACAGAGGGGGTGGGGCCGCATGACCCCCCCCTCGCGGGGGGGGCAGGGCTCTGTGACCCCTCCCACCTTATCGGGCACCGCGTCCATCACCAGGTCCCCATACATGTTCATCACCTGGAGGGGGGGGTTGGAGCAGAACGGGGGGGGTCGGGGGGGGGGCTTAGCCTCACCTGCCCCCCCCCGCTCACTCCCCAACCCCCCGCCCCCCCACCTGGTCGTTGAGCCAGTTGGGGCCGTAGAGTGTCTGGAGGTCGTCCATGGTCAGGACGTGCCGCTTGTAGCTGACGCGGAAGCCCCGGAGCAGCGCGTTCCCGGGGAGCCGCTGGTACGACTGCATCAGCTGCTGCACAGAGCCCCGCCTGCGCGGCAGCCTCAGCAGGGGGGGCCCCAGCACCCCAAAACTCCCCGAACCCCAAACTCCACCCCCAAACACTGAACTGCCCCCCCCACGGGGTCCCGAATTTCCCCCCCCCCCCAACCCTGAGCCCCTCTCCTGCAGGGGACATGGGGGGAACCCAGGTGTTTGGTGCCCCCAACTGCCCCCCAGGACCCCCCCAAGCCCACCTGCACAAACTTGCAAGGGGTGGTGACACGCCCAGGTATCCCCATGCCCGCCTCCACCCATCAGCCCCATCCCCCCCAGGCACTCAGACATCCAGCCCAGCCCCGCCCCCTCCCCCAAATGCCCCCCCGGCCCCCCCTCCCCACCTTTGGGGGGTGCTGAATTCCTGCTGGAAAATGTCCTCCAGCTTCTCCACCACCTCATCAGCGCTGACGGGGATGAGACTGCCGTAGGCCTGCAGGAACTCATCCAGGATGCCTGCCGGTGGGGGAGGCGGAGGGGGGGGGTGTTCACTCTGGTCCCTACTGATGGCCTTACCCCAATACACTCCCCATCCCCAGCCCACCCTGCTCCAACTCACTCTGGACGCAGGTGACGTGCTCCTCACGCAAGGGGCTGGCTTGGGCTCCCCCCCGGGGAATGGGGGGGTCGGGGCGGGGCCCCCCCTCAGCCCCCCCCGCCACGCTGCAGACGTTACTGATGAGGATGGCGGCTTCGGCGCTGCTGGGGGGGCTGGGGGGGGCCCCTGCCCCAAAACCGTTGGGGAGGGGTCCTGGGGGAGGGGTGGGGGTGGCACAAAGGGGTTCAGAGGGAGCCCCAAAATGGAGCCCCACCCCCCCAAAAGTGGGGACCCTGCATGCCCCAACCGCGGCAGGCCACAACCGCCCTCCCCCTCCAAAAGGGTCCGGGGGGGGTCCTGTGAACTTAACGCCACACAACGGGCCACCCCGCCCCCAGGGATCTAGGGCCCTCTGGATGCGACACCTCCCCCAGGGTGACAGGACCCACTCCCAATGTGCCCCCCAAGAGGATTTGCCCCGCCGCCCCCCCCACCCCCCTGCCCATGCAAGCTCACACCCAGGGATACAGCTCCCCCCCACCCCAGGGTAACATGGGGACCAGGATCCCCCCCTCCCCCTGCCCCAAGCGCCCCGCCGGCCATGCATTCACGGTCCCCTCCCTGTCCCCCCTCTCACCTGTGTCCCCGCCGAGCCCCGGGGGGGCCCCCAGGAGCCCCCCGAGCCCGGGGTCCCCCCCAAGCTCCATCTCCCCGAAGGGGGGGGCAGCAAGGGGGGGCAGCGGGAGGCGGGGAGGGGGCAGCACCTCAGGAGGGGGAGGCGGGGCCGGGGGGCCCCCCCGCTCCTCCTCATCGGGGGACAGCGAGGGGGGGGGCCTGCGGCGGGGCCCCCCCCTCCGCCGGGCCCCCCGCTTCCAGGGGAAGGCCCAGGCCCCCCCCTTGGCGTAGAGCAGCATCCGCAGGGCCCGCAGCGCCCGCAGCCGGCGCCGGGGGGGAGCCCGCCGGCGGGGAGGGGCCAGGGCGGTGCCCCGGGGGGGGCCCCACTTCGGGGGGGCCCAGCGCCGACCCCCCCCGGGGCCCCCTTCCTCTTCTTCCTCCTCCTCCTCCTCATCCGAACCGGCCGCGGGGCCCCAGGGCGGGGGGGGGGGGCGGCGGGCGGCGCCGGGGGACGGGGAGGGGGGCTGCGCCGGACCCCCCCACGGGGGATCGCGGCGGGGGGGGCCCTCCCGCGGTCCCCCTGGCCCCCCCCCCCACAGCTGACGGGCCGCCAGCGCCTCCTTCATGGCTCCGAGCGCCTGGGGGGGAAGGGGGACGACAGGGCGGAGCCGGGGGGGCCCCGGCGCCCCGTTACCCCCCGTTCGCCGTCCCCCCCAAATCCCCGCTACACCCGCCCAGGCGCCCCGTTCCCGCCTCCAGGTGCCCCCGCTGCCCCCCCCGAGCCCCCCGAAGCCCCGTATCCCCCCCCCCCAAGGCCCCATTCCCCCGCCTTGGGCCACCGTTATTCCTCCCCGAGCCCCCCTCCCGGTGCCGGCCGCCCCCTCGCAGCCCCCATCGAGCCCCCCCCGGTGCCGGGGAGGGGGTGGGTGGGCCCCGGGGGGGGGGGGCGGGTCCCCGCTCACCCCCGGGAGCGCGGCGGCCTCTCTCGGGCTCCCTCCACCGCCGCCTCCCCACAGCCACCGGCGCCGCCCGATGGCGTCATCACCGGGCGCCGCGGCGGGGAGGAGAAGGGGGCGGAGCCACCGAGGGGGCGCGCCTCCGTCCAGCCGAGGTCCCGCCCCGCGCCGGCCGAGACCCCGCCCCCGCCGAAAGCTCCGCCCCGCGCCTGGCCGCCGCGCGGTCGCCGCGGAGACGGGAGCTCAGGGCCCCTCCCACCCCGGGATCGCGCGGGATCATGGGATACATACCCCCCCCCCTTTCCTCGGCGCGGGGGAGCATGGGATACATCCCCCCCCCCCGCTTTCCCCTGTGCGGGGGAGCATGGGATACATCCCCCCGAGGTGGCGCGAACCACGTGACAGCCGGTGCGGTCCGGGCTTTATTCGATGGCGTGGGAGGGGGGGGGGGTCCGCACGGCCGGCTGTCCGTCTGTCCGTCCTTCCCCCCAGGGACGTCAGGGTCCTTGTGGCCGGGCCGGGCCGACACCGGGGGGGGGGCCCGGCCAGGGCGGTGAGGGCCTCCCCGCGGAAGACGAAGCAGCGGGGGCCGCCGCCGTCCCACCCCCCGGGGGTCTCCTCCTGTCCCCCCCGCGCCCCGTAGAAGTGGCGGGCCGTCTCGTTCCAGTCCAGCACCGACAGCCGCAGCCGGCGGCAGCCGGCCTCCACCCCCGCCTGCGGGGGGGTCCGCACGTCTGGGTGTCCCCCCCACCTCCCCCGGAATGCTGGGGGCCCCCCCAACCCTGGGTCCCCCCCAGGATGCTGGGGTCCCCCCCCCAAATACTGGGTTCCCCCCCCTTGGGTCCCTCCTGGGCCCCCCCCCCGAATGCCGAGTGTGTCCCCCAAACACTGGGGTCCCCCCCCAAATGCCTGGGGTGTCCCCCCCCCCTTGCCTCGGGTCCTTCATGGGCCCTGGGTGTCGTGTCCCCCCCCCCAAAATGCCTGGGGTCCCTCTTCACCCTTGGGTGTGTGTGTGTCCTCCCGGACACCTGGGGAGATTTTTACCTCTGCAATTTTACTCAGCAGCCGGGACCCGATGCCTTTCCCTTTGGGACACACACACACCCCCATAAATCGGAGTGTCCCCACCCCGGGGGGAGGGGGGGGGGTGACCCAGAAGCCGGGGTCCCTACCACGGTGGGGGGGGGCGACGTACAGGTCCTCCAGGTAGAGGCTGGGCCCCCAGCGGATGCTGTGGGTGACGAAGAAGAGGCCGTACCCCAGCAGGACCCCCCCTGGACCGGGCATCAGGGGGGGCCGGGGGGGTTATGGGGTGCCTGGGAGGGCATTGGAGGGATCCAGAGGGGATTTGGGGGGGGGTCTTGGGGTCCCAGGAGGGGTCTGGGAGGGATTGGGGGGGGGGCAGGGGGGATTTGGGTGGTATCAGGGTTTGGTGGCGGGATTTGGGGGGGTCTTGGGATCCCAGGAAGGATCTGGGAGGGATTTAGGGGGTCCTTGGGCGTGTATTGGGGTCCCAGAGAGTATTTGGGAGGGGTCCTGGGGGTATCTGGTGGTCCCAGGAGAGCTTGGGGGAGCCCTGGGGGAATTTGGGGGGGGCCGTCTTGAGGGGGGGCTTGGTGTCCCAAGGAGGTCAGGGGGGATTTGGGGGTTCTAGGAGTCATTTGGGAGGGATTTGGGGGGTCTTGGGGAGGTCTCAGAATCCCAGAGGTGATTTGGGGGGTCTGGGGGGGGGGGTGTTGGGGTCTGGGGGGGTCCCCCGTGGGGGGGAGGGTGTCCCCCCGATCTCTCACCGGGACCTTCAGCCACCAGACACCGGTACAGGGGGGTCCCTGAGAAGCCGCCGGCCACGAGCTCTGGGGGTCACAGGGGTCAGTGGGGTCACAGGGAGGTGGCAAAGGTCAGGGGGGTGGGACAGAGGTCACGCTCACCCGGCACCCCGATGGCCACTTGCTCCGGCATCTCCTCGAACTCGGCCAGAGCCTGGGGGGGGGGGGGGGGCGAGGGGGGGTTGGGACAGCCAGACGCTGCCTGTCCCCCCCAAACTCCTGGGTGTCCCCTCTTGGGGGGGGGGGGGTGTCTCCCCTGGCCACCCCCCCCATACCTGGATCATCCCCAGGAGCTGGGGGCAGTCGGAGGCAGCACAGGGACGGATCTGGTAGTCCATGGCCCCCCCACACGCCGACGCCATGTCCCCCCCCCTTTCGCCTCCGCTGGGCAAAGGTCGCTCTTCCCAGCGTGCACCAGGATGGGGGACCCAGGCGCCTGCCCCCCCCCTTGTCCCCCCCCAGAGGGGAACCAGGTGTCCAGATGCCCCCCCCCCCCCCCGACACATAATACAAGTTTTGTTGAATCTTTTCCCTTTTATTGACACTTTTTGAGGGCCACGGCCGCCGGGGACTCTCCGTTTCAGGGGAACGGTGATGACCCCGGGTGTCCAGGGGGGTCTCAGGGAAAGGGGCGCGGGGGGGGCCGGTGCAGGGCAGCGTCCAGGCCGGTGCCGAGGGCGCAGCCGCCCGTCAGCGCCAGGAAAGCCCAAAGGAAAAGTCTGTCCACAGCCAGCGCCACAACGTGCCACTCCTCCTGCAGCTGCGGGCAGCCCCCGTGCAAACGCTTGTGGGAGGGCTCGCACGAGGATTGCGGGGGGTTGAGGTGGGGGGAGCCAGGACGGGGGTCGTAGGGGGCTGCCGGGGCTCCGATGGGGGCCGGGGGCTCGCGTGGGGCCATCGGGGTTCGCACAGGGTCTCACTCGCACGAGGGTCGTGGGGCTCGCATGAGGGCTGCACAAAAGCTTGCACAGGGACCGCAGGGTTTGCACGGAGACCGCGGGGCCGGCACGAGGCTCATGTGGGGGTCATGCGGGGACTGTGGGGCCGGCTCGAGGGTTACACGAGGCTTGCACGGGGACCACGAGGACCATGGGGCTTGCACGAGGACCGTGGGGCTCGCGTGGGGCTTGCACGTGGGTCGCATGGGGACCGTTGGGTTGACACAAGGCTTGCACGGGGACCCTGGGGGTGGCACGGGGGCTGTTGGGTTGGCATGGGGGGGGGGTTGCACGGGGCCCACGGGGGGTGGCATGAGGCTGGCACAGCACGGGGGGGGTCAGGGAGGGGGGGGACGGCGTCTCACCTCCTGGTGCTGCTGCTGCTCCCGCAGGTGCCGGGCGATGAAGCCGATGGCGGCCGCCGCCGCTCGAAGCTCAGGGGGCGGGGGGGGGGCCCGGCAGGAGCGGGGGGGGCGCGGGGGGGGCACCGGGCAGCGGCCGCCGCAGGAAATACTCGTCCCCGGCGCGGGGGGGGTGCCCCCGGGGGGCGGGGGGGGGTCCGGGGGGGACTCGGCCGGGGGGCACCGCAGCCCCAGGAGGGGGGGCAGGCGCTGCAGGAGGAGCTGGGGGGGGGTGTGAGTCAGGGGGGTGAGGGGGGGGCAGGTGCCCTCCCACACACCTGGGGGACCCAGGGGTCCGGGTGGGGGGTCTGGGGGGGACACCCAGATGTCTTGGGGGGCACCCAGGGGGTCCAGGCACCCGTGGAGGGGAGCCGTGGGTCTGGGTGTGGGGTGATGGGGGGGGGTCCCACTCACCCTGCGAGCCCAGGGGGGCATGGTGTGGGTGGCGGGGGAGCGGTGGTGCAGGTTGAGGACGCCGACGCTGAGGATGACGCAGAGCGTGAGCAGCACGAGGGTCCCGGTCAGGTAGCGCCCGATGAGCGGCACGGCCAGCGAGGTGGCCGGCACCTTGTCCGCCAGCAGCAGCAGGAACACGGTCAGCGTCAGCAGCGCGAACAGCGACAGCGTCATCTTCTCACCTGCGCCAGCAGCCCAGCCTCGTGCGAGAGCCCTCCTCGTGCGAGAGCCGCGGGTATCCCCATGCGAAGCCCTGGTACGTCCCCTGCTGCGAGCATCTCCCCCCGGACGAGCCCCGCACCAACGGGGGTGCCCCTAACGCAACCCTCATGCAAGCCCCTCGTGCAAAACACCCATGCGAAACCCTCGTGCAAACGCCCCAGCTAACCTCATGCAACCCCCTGTGCAAATCCCTCATGCATCCTCCCCTGTGCAAACACCCCAGGTATCCCCATGCAACCCCCCAGCCCCCTGCAAAATTGTTGTGGAAACATCACAGGTGTCCCTGTGCAAATCCCTCGTGCAAGCCCGCCGTGCAAATGCCCCGTGCAAGCCCCATCTCCACCCTGCGAACACCGATTCCCCGTGTGCCGCACCGGCATCGGGGGGCAGGTAGAAGACGACGACGGCCAGCAGCGTGATGAGCACGCAGGGCACAAGGACGTTCACGATGTAGAAGAGCGGCTTCCGGCGGATCACCAGGTAGAAGGTGACGTCCTCGTGCGAGGGGCCGGCATGGTGGCGGCCGGAGCGGTGGCACAGCTCCCACTGACCGTTCTCTGCACGGCACCACCTTGCACGAGGACTCGTGCCGAGCGCCCCGTGCAAAGCCCCGTGTGACCCCCGCCCTCGTGTGAAGCCCCCATGTGACACCACCACCCTCGTGCGAAGACCCCGTGTGACCCCCAGCCCTCGTGCAAAGACCCCGTGTGACCCCCGCCCTCGTGTGAAGCCCCCGTGTGATACCACCACCCTCGTGTGAAGACCCCGTGTGAACCCCCCACCCTTGTGCGAAGCCCCCGTGCACACCCTCGTCCTCGTGCAAGGACCCCCCCGTGCTCACCCTGGAAGTCGGCGGGCAGCACTGCCTGGGCCCCCCCGCCCGGGGTGTCCCCCCCCGCCAGGCGCAGCCCCAGCTCCTCGGGGCCATAAGAGCCCGAGCGGAAGACGAGGGAGCAGTTTTGCCAGTCGAAGGGGAAATGCGAGACCTGAGGGGGGGGGGGGGGGGCGACGGGGGGTGTCACTGGCACCCCAAAACCCCCCAGCCCCCCCCCAAAACCCCAAGCCCCCCCAGCTCCCCCAAAACCCCCCAGCCCCCCCAACCCCCCTGCAGACCCCAGATCCTCCCAGACTCCCTCAGACCCCCCCCAAGACCCCCGTAGCCTCCCCCCAGCCCCGTAGAGATCCCCCAGGACCCCCCAGGACCCCCCGGTGCCCCCTCACCCGGATGGGGCAGCGGCTGCGGTACAGCGCCGGGGGTCGCCAGCGCACGGAGCCGTCGGGGGTGACGACGGCTCGGACCCCCAGGGACACCCCGAACTCCCCGTCGTTGCTGGAGGGGGGGGGGAGGACACGGACACGAGGCCTCGGCACCCCCAAAGCCCCCCCTGTACCCCCCAACCCCCCCAGTACCCCCTGAGACCCCCAACCCCCCCCCCCGACCCCCCAGAACCTTCTTCTCCTGTCCCAATCCACCCCTCAACCCCCCCCGGCTGCCCCCCCTCCAAGCTCCCACCCCCCCCCCCGAATCCTCCCCAGACCCCCCCAAACCTTCCCCCTCCCCAGATCCCCCCCTCCAGGCCCACCCCTCCTTCCCCCAAGCCCCAGGACCCTCCAGGGTCACCATCCCCAACAGTGGATCCCCCCCAAAGCCCCCCCCCCCACCAGGACCCTCCCCACTCCCCCCAGCCAACCCCCAAGGCTCCAGGACCCTTCAGGGACCCCCGTCCCCGATCTCCCCAAAGTCCCCCCCCGCCCCGGACCCTCCCCACTGCCCCCCCCAGGGCTCCAGGACCCCCCAGGGACCCCCGGACCCCCCCGCTGACTTGTTCTCCAGCCCCAGGTCGGGCAGCCAGAGGTGCTCGGCCGGCACCCGCAGCACCCCCACCCCCCCGTGAGCGCGGGGGTCCCACTGCAGCCGGGGGTCCCGCCAGCTCTGGGAAGGGGGGGGAAGGGGGGTGAGTGGGGATCCCCCCGGGTCCTCCCCAGCACCCCCCAATGCCCCTGCCCACCCCTAGAACCCCCAACCCCCCTGGGGATTCCATGACACCCCCCCCAGTCCCCCGGGACCCCCAAGACCCCCCCGGGACTCCCTTGTGAACCACAAGACCCCCGTCACGAACCCCCCAGCCCCCTTCATACCCTCCCCCAGCCCCTCCCTGGGACCCCTAAGTCCCCCCGGACCCCCCCCCTTCCTGGGACTCCCCCCCCCATACCAGGTCGAGGTAGACCTTGGTGGTCAGCTCCTCGTGCTTCTCATCCTGGGGGGGGCAGAGGGGACATGGAGGGACCCCTCCCACTGGGACCCACCCCCCCCCCGTACCTCCTCATGTCCCCCTGGGACCACCAGCCCCACCGGGACCCCCCAGGACCCC